>NC_056743.1:212920325-213120325 GCF_019279795.1 Protopterus annectens | reverse complement strand
GAGCAAAATTCTTACAAATGTGAGAGCCAAGCAGACTGATGCTTTAAACCATGGTTGAAATAGAAATGGTGCCTCATATCTGTATACTAAAAAAACAAGTCTACCAGTAGATACAATGTAATAATTAAAGGCCAGTCATGTGACCAGATTGTCTCCTGTATCATGATGATAGTGAAGGTGGGTACTGCAGGATTAAATTCTCTACATGTTCTATTGGGCAGTTGTCATAGTACTTCATCATATCTGATGTCTTTGATTCAAGATGCATGACCGGACATTTTCACAATTGATCTGATGACTGATGTTTGAATGATACTCAAGGAAGAAAAGGTACCGATTGTCCTAATCTACCTGCAAAAGGTTTGGATTGATTGAAAATATGTCATTCCTTGGTCAATTATACGCTGATAAAGAATCCTTCTGACTAACACATTGAGAGGCTCCATAGATTGATGGGGATTTCAAAGTCTGGCATATGAAAACATGTAAAAAAAAAAAAAATCTCTCTTCAGTAACTTGAGCCCAGGAATTTTGAAATTCTGGACCATGTACACTATTTATGCCACCGAGGCAGATGAGCTACTTTTTTTCCTAATTACACTAACAT
Source organism: Protopterus annectens (assembly GCF_019279795.1). NCBI lineage: Eukaryota > Metazoa > Chordata > Ceratodontiformes > Protopteridae > Protopterus > Protopterus annectens. Next base: position 213,119,718 of record NC_056743.1, on the reverse strand, counting down.
TCTTCAGTTAGCAGGCCAGCAGCTGCACAAAAAATTACTCAGTTCAACTACCTCATAACATAGTTAGCATATTCTGCAATGTATGAGGAACAGCTGAGTATCTCAAGTACTTCAAAAGAAAATCTGAATAAATTCAACTTACTGAAAGCATGTCAGTTTAACATAATGATACTTTGAAAATGTCATATCTATATAACAAGATTAGTAAAATAAGTTTCAAGAGCTAGGGTTAATGTGGGTGTGTGGGTCTTTCGGCTTTTAGGGGTCGCCACAGCGGAACTCCAGTCCGCTAATGAACTAGGGTTAATGTATCAACTATAAATAGTGACCTAAATTAAGAATGTTAAATGACAAATATGAAAATGCCATTTTAAAGAGTTTAAAAATTATAAATAATATAAGCATTACTCATGAAATGTATCATTCTTTATTTTTTTATCAATGCACTTTAGAGTTTTCATTTTAAAATAAGTGAATAGTGTTAAGATGACTTATGCTTCATTATAAGACTACGAATGATCATTCATTAACAATCATTAATACATGCAAAGTTTTGTACAAAAAGTGCAGTATAAAAATATTGAAAGAGCACTGCTAATGCAATTAATCCTAATCAAAAAGAAAATGAAGCAGGCATACTATAAGAGACAGACGCACTTATAATAACATACACAAAAATGTAATAAGCAAGACATATTTTCTCCCTAATATGACTTATGCTAGCCTTAGTGCTACAGTTTGTTTATTATAATGATAAACAAGCACTGGATTTGCCAAGGGTCAGAATCTCTTGACAAGGATTTTTTTTTTTAGATTCTTCACACTGAATGATCTTCATTGATATAATATTTAAATATTTGTTTGAGGCTCAGGGTCATGTAGACCCTTAAGTATACAGCTTGTTCATGTGATCATGTAACTCTTGTTGTTTTTTTTTTTTTTCCCCTACTGTGACCAAGGCTGTCATCTTGGAATTACTGGCAAACGTTTCCATCCATACTTTAATAGCAGCAGGAATTATGGCCACATATGCAATTAGAAAGGACCCAACACTCACCCTGTAAAACTCTTCCAGATAATATAAAAGCAACAGTTCTGTCTTTCTTATGTCATGGTCTTTCAGTCAAGTATATGTATACACTGGATGATATATGCATTAATACCTCAGGTCAACAACGTTTGAGTAATACTGTAATTTGCTATTAAATCTAAGACCTTGGCCAGGTACCATTAAATAATATGCACAAGTATATTGACATTAAAAGCCTCTGTCACTGAATCATAAAAACTTATTAAATTTGCAAGGCAAGACTAACCCTTTCTGAAGTCATGGCAGTTATTGCCCTTTGCTTGTTACAAGCATTTGAATATTATTTTCAAAATCATGCATTCAAAACATATGCCTAATATATTTATTAAACTGAAGGGCCTATAATTAGCCAGTGCACCACCATTCCCTCCCTTAAATATAGGGCCATTGTTTGCCTTTTCCTACAACCAAATAACAAAACTCTAATCTAATGCTAGTTGAAAGAAATATACTAGAATCTTTGGCTTGGGAGAGAAAATAACCCTTTAGCTGGCCTGGGTAGCAGCACAATCTGTTCCAATTTTGTTTAGCGTCTATGCCACCCAGGCAGCCCTAATAAGATGCCACTCAGACAGCCCTAATTAGATAGCATTTCTACCCAGTAGTCACAATTTCAAAAACATACCCTGATCTATTTGCTGTTGTCTGAAGAAAAGGAAAGCAAACTTAATCATCTTGCGATCAGTAGTAAGACTATACTGCTCCTTTAACAAATTATTTTGCTTCTAACATTACAATTCCTTAAATGTCTTTAAAAAGATGTTTATTACCACTGATAGGTGTCATTGTATTCCCATCATATGTTTGTTTTGCCTTCCTCAATGATGTACATTTCCTATAACAATGAAAATATCTTCTTTTACTGCTGTCAGATATTTCTTGTATTTGGCCCCAAACTATTTTTTATTGGAAAGGCATTCCACCAAGGTAATTTAAGTGGTTTATTTAATCATGGTTCAATAACCACAGATGCATATTTAAATATGATACTATCTCATTTGGCATAAAACTGCTCACAAGTTTCTTCTGCAATTAAGGCAAAATCATGATCCCAATCCCCTGCCTGACAATTTCTCTCTAATGTCCACATAATTTGCTCTATACAATTTCCAGTTTAGATTAAACACCTTTCCTTGATGTTTTATTACACTCAATGAAGCAAATGATGCTGACATGATCTGATGTTCCCAGCTGATCTCATAGTTAAAACCTTAATATTTGGCCTACTAAAACAATATACAACATATTTTTCTTCTAGTTACAAAGTCTGTGTTCTCATAACAGAAAACAATGGCTTAAGGGTAACTATAAAATAAATAAAATACAGCCTTTAGCAGTAAAAATACTGCTTTATCTAATAGAATTTGTAATCAGTGGATCCTCTAATAACTTTGCATACAGTTTATCCCATAAAATAAAGTTATTTTTCATTTGTTTTAAAACAAGCTTGACGTGGGGTGAAATTGTTAAGAAATTGTCATTTTTGTCTTAGTCAAACAGACATTATATAACAGCATGAACTGGGTATAAATCAGTTTGGAAATTGATGGCCATTCATGAAGACCAAATGATAATATCTCCTAGGATATCAGTGCAATGCCAACAATTAATCAAATCACCAGAAATATAAATTTTTATGCCCCTTAGCTCCACATTTTAACAAAACGGTAAAGTTATCACTACATCTCATATTACCTCTTCCAAAATGTGAAATTTAAACTCTGCTTCATGAGTGGTATTATTGACATGCTTGCATTATGCATTAAACACATTCTTATTCTGGAATTGTGCAAATGTTCCATGGTCCTGTTATATAAATACCTTTCCATTTATAGATATTAAAACCAGATGCACTCACTATATCACTGTTTTCTGCAGTGATAATTATCACATGTATGAATATTATCAGGATAAATATAAGTATATCACAGGAAGAGGTGCATATATTACAGAGGTAACCATTTCAAATGTTGGGACCTACTAGAGTGAGACACAGAGACAAAATGGTCAAAAAAATGGACTTACATATATTAAGTCCAAGATGGCCAATTCATGGAATATTCCTTTTTCTCAGAGGTGTGGTGATTTTGGAACTCAAGGGGGGAGGGGGTTCTGGGGGAACTTGTCTGCGGGAGGGGGTTCTGGGGGAACTTGTCTGCCTTGCAGAAAAGAAATTGAAAGGAGAAGAGTAATTTTTGAGATGCTCTCTTCTCCCCTAGTTTTGCTATTGTTTTGGCTTGTTGGCACTCAGCATTTGAAGTGCTGATATTTCAACAGGGAGCTGTTACAGATACTGCATTTAAGGGTACTACAATGATTATTAAAATGACTTGTGTTTTAAGTATTTAAAATTTCTAATACTACAACCTCTGTTACATACAAACATAGCATTAGCCATGCTCTAAGACAACATTTCCCAAGTGATAATAACAAATGAAGTTGTTTCTTTAAGATAAACAAATCAGTTACTTTCTTTTTATATCGCTGCTACTGTTGCCTTGGTATGCATTTAAATATGATTTTTTCCCAATAATTTTAAAATATTAATAACATATGTATACATATAAAGGAGGAAGGAAGATTCAAATTTTTTTTACATAACAATAGACATTTTTCAAGTCATCAAATGCAAACTTCAAAATTGGTTTTCATTATACTTAACTATCAACATCTCCAATCTGTCCTAACAAGAAGGTTTTATAATACCAGTTTTAGATCTTAACTTTTTCTTTATTACATAGAATAGTGGCTAATGCTTTGAAATTGTTCTTCTTGATTTAAAATCAGACCGAGTAGATGACTCGTTAATGTATTACAGAGTCTTTGGACTCCACTGTTCTATGAGCATTGACTTGATATCTTCCACTCCTACAACACTGTCATCAATAACTTTAGCAGTACTGCATTCTACAAGCAACATATATGCTTCTGGAATGTTATTAATCATATAATATGAATGATGGCTTATGTTACACAACAAGCAATTAACAACCATAACCCTTTGGTATAATGTGCATACTAGGTATTTTGTTCATGTACAAATAATAATGCATAGAAAGCTAACATGATCTAGGATTATCCAAAAGCATTTTTTAAAGGTACACACACCCACTTTTAAATTTATCTACAAAAGTCAAGATGTGCTTCTCACTACCAGTCTCATTTATTTATTATCATTAACATAACATGCATATAAATTAATGCACTGGCACAGCTGATAAATTCACAGGTAAATACTAGGCTAGCTCTCCTTGTAGGCCATTTTAAGCCCATCCAGTTTCCATTTTTGTGTTTGAAATAACCCCATTGATTTTGTTATAGATTGGTCTTACCTATCCCATGATTGATAATTATATATTACTCTAATGGGAATAACTGGAATCATATCATAGATAATTTGAGGGGACCCATGCATGGGATAAGGAATTTAATAGTTGCCTCTGTCCATTAATTGTACAGTGGGCAATCCTGGAATGATATTTTTGTTTCTCATCCACAGATCTAAGTTGCACTTAAAAATCAACTTTCTTTTATGTAGGTAGGGAGTCTGTCCCACAGCAGCAGTATCCATTGCAAAATATACCTGTCTCTCCAAAGCAGTCTGTTAATGTTGCAAAAAACGTTTAGCTACCTACACTGAATATTTCTGATGCCATTTGACTCACTTACATGCAGTAAATCCATCAATAATGGGTCAGAGGATGTCTTGTATGCCAGACACAGATCACCTCTTAGCCTATTGGACACCAGGTTTTGAGTCGGTCCACTTACGTCATTTAGACCTTGTATACTTTTAATAAGATATGTGTGTGTGTATTCCAGTTGCGGAATGTGTCTGGACAGATACATGCCAAAGGGGGCATTATATTCAAAAACTGGCCTAACAATGGCTTTGTAAAGAGGGCAATGACATCACTAGATCTAGACCCAATCCTTTTGTTTATAAGCTGTGCAACATAGAAGGACAGTCTTACAACAATAGACACATGTTGGTCAAAAGTTAGGTCACTGTCCACTTAAGTTCCCAAATCCTGAACAAATAAGTCAACTCTTAGGGGAGTATTGTCGACGTGCTAGTCCTCTGGATAGATGACTTCCCAAAGGACACAGTGATGCATTTTCTGGCATTTAGTTTCAGACAATGAGTTTGACACCTGTTATTTAATTGAGACAAACCTTTCTGCAGGATGGCCAAGTCATATCAACATCCCCCTCAAATGTCCTTGATTTTCAGGGACATCCCAGATTTCGGTTCAAAATTTGCTCTAACCTCCTACTCCCCCTAAAATCTGCAATTTTGAGAGAAAAGGTGGTGGATTACACTTAAAAATAATGACATTGGTTAAAGTTATATACCTCTTTTACTTCAGAAAATGCATGCTAATTTGCATTCTCTTATTCTGTCAGCTTTTCAAGTTAATAGTATTAATATTTAAAAAATCCCTGATTATTTCAGTATTTGTCTCTCATTCTGAAGGTAAGTGGTTAAGCTCTATGGCAATTCATAACTGAAGAAAAAACATATTGTACCTTAAGATAAATCTATATAGCATAAAGCAGCATTCAATAAAGGCATTATGTTTAGAAGAGTCTACATTATCTCATTAACTGCTTAGCTTATCAAATGGCCTAAAAGTCGACAGCTAAGGGTCGAAAACTTAGAATCTCGAACGGGCAGGAAAGTGAATTCTTTCATCGGGAAAGAATTCGCTTGGCCATGCCACACAAACATAAACTTCCAAGCCATAAAAATGTCGGGGGCTTCACCCCCACACCCCCCTAACTAAATATACCAACTCCGAGATCACTCTACGTTGGGGAAAGGGCAAATTAACCGATAATGGCCAAGCAAATTCTTTCATGATGAAAGAATTTGCTTACTTGGCCATTCGAGATTCTAAGTTTTCAACCCTTAGCTGTCAACATTTAGGCATTCCACAAGCTAAGCAGTCAATAACATAATATAGACCCATTTAGAATATGTCATGTCATGTAAACTTTATTGTCATTCAGACCATACAACAAAAAGTGCACAGTTGAACGAAATTTCATTCTTCAAGCTCAAGTAAAACATAAACAAGCATAAACAGAGAAGCACATACACACATAACAGAGTCCAGCCATCCAAAGGCACATATGGTTCCTTAACCATGCTCAATTTCAATACAGTGACTACAGCCATCCTCACATCCACCAGCCCGAGTCCAATGCCAGCAGCAAATCAAGTCCCAGACTGTTCCCCTCTGCCATTCTGTGCAATTACTGCTATATGAAGGCCTGAATGGCCATAGTCAGACCAAAGATCACCTCTCAACTTCAACATACACACCTCCACCAACGTATTCCAACACAGCAGTGTCCCGAAAAACAGACCAGTCTGTCAACCCCAACAAAATTCAGAGTCCGGATTCAAAGTAATGATCGCAAAACGAAAACAAGGAAGGCAATCTGAGCTCCGATTTCCTCCATCCACACCCATTGCAACTCTCCTCCTCAGGCCCTTAAGTACCATGTCCAAACCACGATCTGAAATAAAGCAAGCAGGTGATCCCAACTTTGATTCTCCACACCCATCTCAAACTCACCTCCAGAAGGCCAAAAATACCATGGCCAAGCCCAACGATCTGAAACAAAGCAAGCAAAGCAATCCCAACTCCAATTACCCCACCATTCCACCATCCACATTCGGTGCAACTCTCCTCCAGAGGCCCAAAACTAACATGACCAGCCAATTATCCTAAAAACAATGCAAGGCAAGGCAATCCAAGCAGAATGACCCAGACACTGCAACCGCATCCAACCACACACCCAATCGGACAGAACTGACTCACTGACAAATTACCAGATCAACAAAAAAATTTTACATAAACACAGTACACACATTGGGAGTCAGAGTAGCTGTTGCCACACAAGGTGCCGCTTTATGTTTGAGGCAGCCTTAGTAATGCAATCCATTTCCAGCAAAAGAAGGTAAAAAGTTAGAAATTTGTATTTAATTTTCAGTAATTCATAAAATACATGGCATATACATTTCTAAATTTGTAGTTATTTATTAATATATTCCAACAGGAAACTTGTTATATAAGTCATCCAATCATGGCATATACGAACAATTGCTGTTATACATAAACGTTCAATACAAAATTTCATTGGTATCAGTCAATATTACTCAGCATATTTAAAATGCACTCAATATAATAAAATTAATTTGTTTCTTTAGTTTTTTTTTTTGCTTAAATTTTAAAACTTAGCAAACTTTTTTACATCAAGGTTGCGAATAATTTTTTTCATATAACATAATGAAAAAGGGAACCCATTACATGCTCCTTGGGAATATAAGGAAATACAGCAGATATCTAGATCCAGCATTTTTAGAGAAGGAATATTCAGACTCTGCAGTCCAAAAGATGAAAGAACAGTTTAATTTGGTGAGAGACTAAAATGTCCCAAAGTCTGTGACAGTGAAAGAAGCAGTAAAACTGGATGCCGCTAATCAAATCACATTGACATAGGTGTTTAACTGGCAAGAGAGCAGTTGCTGAGTTCCAGAGATCAAAAAATAGCCAATAGCTGCAGTAAGTGTGAGGTTAAAGCTGAATGATTGAAAAAGGAGTAATGGAACTTTGGAATTAAGGGACTTGGAAGAAAGCCACCTACACCATGCCTGCCATAAATGGCAGTACTGTATAGTTTATTATTTCCAATTTTATTTATGACAGGCTGAGGGAGGAAAAAATGAAAGAAAAGAGCTGTCCTCCTATGTTGTTGTATCTTTCGGCTTTTCCCGGTTAGAGGTCGCCACAGCGGAACTCCGGTCCGCTAATGATTGGCAGTAGATTTTTATGTACCTAGTTGCCAGCCCTGACGCACAAGTACGTCCATTCACGCATGTCTCCACACAGAAGATGCTGTCCTCCTATAAAGGGTGAAAAACTTTGAGGCATGTTATTAAAAATGGGAAGTACATGGTGAAGCAAAATGATAGGGGGGCAGATGAGGCCGAGTTATCATCTGTGTGAAAAAAGGAAGAAAATATTTAGGCTCTAAAAGAAATGAAGTTGATATATTTTTAATAAACTTTACAGTTGTTTAAACACTTCTGTAAAAGCAGTTTTAGGTTGATATTGTAATACTGAAAATTAATTTCTGAGAGAAATTTTTGCTGGATACAGACTTTGCCCATTTAACATTTTCATGATTTTTCTACATCACTGGTTTAATCCAGTGTATAAGACTATATACTAATAGCCACTATTACAGGAGAGTGTGATGTACAAATTATAATAGAAGGAGAATGTTACAGAAATTCTCCTAGAATGCATTTATTACATTTGATAGTCCAACTATTGTCACCATGAAAATATGGGGTTGCAGTACTTGTGCAAGAAATGTCACATGGCTGATCATGTCGTTTTAGACTGATACTGTCCAAATTTATATCTCAAGTATCAAAGGTCAAATGTAAACAAATATTTTCATCCTACAATTTTAAAGAGGAGTTTGAAAATGGCTTCTTAACAGCAAATGCACTGTTTTAATAGCAAGTAAAGTTGGAAACAATAATTCCCTTCTTCGGAAAGCATCACGTTGGACAATAAGTGTCAAGCATATTTATAGATTCATAGGTGTGTACTAGGCTAACGGCCCTGGAGCCTATATAAGCCTACCCCAAGAAGATTCCCTGGCATCATGCCTCCCAAAGTTAGTTCCCAGTGCCCCTGTCAAGCAAGGCCACTGAAGTTATAGTTATATAGGAACAAAAGCTATACTTGAAACAATGTTTCTAAGTATTTACAGGCCCAAAGCATGCAAGAATACTTGACTTTTTATAGTCTAGGGTCTTTGAATGCTGTGGAAAAATCAGGAAAAAAATTACACAGTTGCTTCAACAGTATAATGTAAATAAAAAGTATCACATAAATATTCTGCTCAGAGAACACACTAAAGCCTTGCATACAGAGCTGTCAGTACCATGAATGATTTACAACCTCCTTTATGAAATGAGTACAATATTTCTGTAGAAATGTCTAGTTTGACCTAGCAACTAAAAAGATGAACTGCTGTGGCCGATTAATAAATTTCAGATGACAATAGAATCGCTTCTATATATATAACATCTCATGTTTACATATGTGCTTTTACTGTATCTTAATTCCTCTTTTCACCTATATCCTTCTGTATAAGCTCCTACTCAACATTACAAGCATTTTCAACCACAGTTTTAATGATGGTTATGCCATCTCTTATTTCTTTACATAGCTTTCTTTTATAGCTAGGTAAGGGGCATTAAGTAAAATCTTCCATCCTAGAGAATGAAATTAAAATTTTGGTCTAGTAACCTAACTTGGTCAAAACCAAAAATAATTAACATGGAGAATGAGAAAAATCAGACTCAGATTTGCAGGACATAATTCACTTTAAGATTATTATGTTGAGAAATGAGTTATTTTGTTACACATACTGTTTTAGTAAATACTACACAGAAAAAAACATAATTCATGTAAGCCAAAAGCAAACGGGAAAGAAATATAGCTGAGAAAAAAAAATGTGCCTCTAGTCATTTGTTGATGTTGCTAATGAGGCATCTGCACTAGATATGGAATTCTTTTATGGGTCACTAAAAGTACACATTGAAAAGGTAAAAATAAAAATAAATGCAGAATGTAAATACAAAATGCATTAAACAGTATTACAGAGTGACTGTAGAAAGCCTTCTATCTTACAAAATGTTCTAAAATATAACATAATGACCTGAAGTCAAAATATGCCATCAGCAGAGAAGAAAAAACACATCTCTGATTATTAACTATGTTTACTTCAAAACAAAAGGACATACTTGTCACTGCACAAAGGAAATCACTAAAAAATAAGTTAATGTTCCATCTCATGGTTAACCATAAGTTTGCTAGTACAGCATTTTACTAAAAAGTAGTTAGTAAACTTTTCCTTCTTTTTCTTCATACAGTGTGTGTTTCCATGTTTTTATACTGCTGCAGCCTTGCAACAAAATCTGGCCTGAGTTTCATAATTGTATTAATCTGCTGCTGGCTGTTGTAAACACATGGCTCATACTAGCTGAGGCCCTGAACATATCTATAACTGTAAAAAGAAAAAAAAAGTTGTTGGACTGCATTTTACAAAAGCCCTTAAAAATGTTATGAAGGGGAAGGCACAGAGGATAGCATTGTCGCCTCACACCAAGAGGTTCCTCTGTTTGATTCTTAGTTGGGGTGTCTTCTGTTTGGCATGTCCTCCCTGTGTTTGCGTGGGCTTCCTCTTGGTGCTCCGGTTTCCTCCCACATACCAGACATGCAGTAGATGTCCAGTAAGTGGATTGGACATGCTAAATTGGCCATAGAAGTGTGTGTGTGTGGAGTGGAAGAACTACTGTGGCAAGGCTAGCCTCCTGGTGGTGGTGATGACTGTTACTGGGGAAGTGACACCCTGACCCCATGTGCAAAAATGGGGAAAAGAGGTTGTGGATGGATTAAAAATGTTGCTTTTTCACTGAGATGTAGGTTATTTTACTTTTTCTTTTAATTTGCATTTGTTAACTTGGTGGGTGGAATTATACAAGGATCATTTTTAGCCTGCTGTCACCATACTCACACAAGCCAAAGTAGTGGCACTACAGGACTTGGCAGGGTCACAACACATTGCAACTAGAAAAAGAAAAAAACTATTAGTGAGCTGATGATAGCTGCAGCTACCGCAGGAGAAAATTACGGTACTAAGCTATTCTTGTTCCACCTGCTGCTGTGAACATAAACACATCACTGAGGGACTTTGCCTTTGTAAGCGACCTAAAAACAAATCTTTTGGGGAATAAATTAATAATGCATTCATACCCCTGAGCATTTCCTGATTTTTCCCATACCTTTAAACATTTTTCACTAGAAATAAATCTAATAACAGCAACAGACTATTGTAGAATGAAATGGCAAAAATCCTTAGAGCTGGATTCCATTCACAGTCATTCAAACATAAAGGTATGCATGTTGCTGGAGTTTCCCATCTTGCACGATCATTTAAGTAGATTGGAATTAGCCTTATATGATGGATGTACTACTGACAGGTAGGTTAGTCATGGACAGGGGACCATTTCAACCTCTTTATTATAACTGCCCCTTATTATGCAATTTTAAGAATACAATCATTCACTGATAACCCATTACCCTAGCCATAGCAAATATTCATGACTATCAGGTCCTAATGATAGAACAGATACGCTTCCAATAATCAGTTTGATCCTCTCTATCAATGAGGTTACCCAATTGCTCTCAACAACTGACCTTCTATGCAACTATTTTAAGAAAATAATGCATATTTATAGTTACCACTATGAATAAATATCTACTATGCACATTTCTACTAAAATTAATTCTTATTACATTGTACTTAAAATAAGTATGATAAAGTGCACTGATACAACAAATATATTTAAAAGCAAAACAATAAAAGTGCAAGAAAGGCATACACATTTGCATATGTTACTTGACATGGATACTTAACTGCTATTCCTATGTTGGTGTCTTTTATTGCTGTGTTTTCAAATAATGAATGACTGTAATTATATTCTACTTCTCATATTCTAAATAAGTACTTCTCATCCATTACAGCAACAAACAGAGCAGAGAAAGAAAGAGCATAAAACCCAAAAACCAAGAGCAACCTCTGTACCTCCACAAAACCAAACTTCAAACACGACGGTCAACAAGGCACGGAGCCAGGAAATAGGCACACTCTTGAACAACCATACCAAACTGATCTTAGTGCTTTTGCCCAGAAGTGTCATGAGACTTCTTCAGAGATTAAAATGTTTATTTACATGTTCCCTTTTAAAATGCATAACCATTCCCCCTTTAGTCATGTGATCGAACATTAAAAGTAAATTTAAATTCACTGTAATATATCCAACCCTTTCATCGATTAAATGCACGAGTATGATGACTTCCCCTCAGTAATAAAAACTTGCAATACGTTATACCTAATAAAACAGCAAAAAGTAACAAAAATACATGTATGTGCAATATTCAATTGAATATGTTTAAATAAAGTAATTAGTAATACACATCCATATTAAATAAACTCTCAATATTCCACCAAAACCCCATAGAAACATTTCATTAAATATTAAAAGACTTCATTCTCAAAATGCTAGCCACATGAATGGTGTCATTCAAACCACAGTGACCTCTTGCATGGGATATAAGTTGCCACTGCAATTCCTTTATGTCTAACTTTACCTTCCAAGGTCTCCTTATTGTCCCTTTCCATCGTTTCCAATACAAAATAACTAAATTTGTGTCCCTGATGCTTGCTGGGATGCTTAACTAGGGCATTATGTTGGTCATTCCTCTTAATGTCATATGTATGCTCATAAATCCTATCTTTAAGAGCCCTCTCTGTCTTCCCAATATAAAAACACAGACAACTCCTACATCAAGCAACATATATAACAGCTCTTGTGTAACAATCACAACATTTGGAGCTGTTGACCAAACCATAGCTGATAAAAATTCTCTTGCCCTCTTTTATCAATGGACATTGCTTGCATTCAGAATACCTAAATGTCCCAGATTTAGCCTGACAAGTCACTATCTTACTTCCTGTCTTTTCAATAAAATTCTTTAAACACAAACCTTTCTTATATATTATGTGGTAAGTCAGCTAACATTTGGAAACTGATGTCATTCATCCTAAATATATTCCAGTTTCAACAGTCTCCTTAGTTCTCCTAACATCCCCATTGTATGTTAGAACCGAACCAAACCCATAGTGAAATCCCTGTGAACTGGGCTCATATCATCACATTTTAACTTACCACCATCCACCTCTTTCTCTCCTAGTTGGGGGGGGGGTACAAACTACTTGCCCTTTTATCAACAATCTCAACAAATATGTTTGACAAAAATTTTACAGGGTATCACCTCCTTATTAATACTGTCCTCAGTTTTTCACTCACCATGAAGAAAGTTTCAAGGGGGGAGACCATATGTGCTAACCTAACAAGTTGGCCTTTGCAGCTTTTTTCTGATGTAATAGATGGCAACTATTAAAGTGTAAAAGAGAATTAAAATATGTGGGTTTTCTGTAAATATGAGAAATAAATTCCTTATTAATTGTGTCTGTCTTAATTTTGACATCCAAATAACACCAGGTGCTGGAAACTTCAATATTAAACTTGAGAAAATTTGTAGTATTATTTATATACTGGAAAAATTCCCCGGTTCTCTTCTCTGTATCCTTCCAAAAAATAACTATATTGTCCATAAAATGACCAAACAAAAACTATCTATACTGATATCTCGAGTTGAACATGTAAAAATGTTAACAGTATGCCATTACGATGATTGCAAACATGGGGGCAAAAGCTGCCCCTAAGGCTACACCCATCTTTTGTTGAAATATACTACGCTCAAAGATTATAAATTTGTTAGTCAAGACACATTCCATTTAAGTCCTTAAGACTGCAATGGTGCTATTGTCAAGACCTGTAGAGTCCCATAAATACTCATGAAAGTAAGCCAATCCTTCCTTATGAGATATGACAGAAAAAAGATCCTTGACATCAGTCATAACAAAAACATATTACCATCATATTAATCAATGGAAACACTTAGAAAGACATCTATACAAGGACTTTTAGGATTTCTTGCATTTATCAAAATATCTTTTAAGTCAATAAACTTAGGCATTCCACAAGAATTTGAAAATTTAGTGCTGACAATAGAACACAAAGGGGTCCTTTGATGCTTTTATATATTACTGGGATGCCCAAAATACCTGGAATCAATTTTTTAAGTAATTATATTCTTGGTTATTTATTGACTTTGTGAAACCCAATCATATAAAAAAGGTCTATTTTAGTATATGCAATATTCAATTGATTTCTGGAGACTTCTTCATACTGCTCATTGTACAAAATTGTTTCTATTTTAAATTATGACCAAAGGTGCTCATATTATCCAAACTCCCACCCATACTGCTTTAGTCAGTCTTATAACTTTATTCACACAAATGCTTTTAAGTAAATCATTCTCATCTTTATTGAGGTTGAATGAAATCACCCTCCTATCATCCCATAACATGTTTCTGATAGAATGTTCTCAAAGTTTTTCAAAAAGCAATATAACAGGGTGTAATGGTGGATTAAAAGTACTAGGTCACCTATACATAAAGAAAAAAAGAGGAGTCCTGGAATACTAAATTCGGAATAAACCGCAAATAACTGATGAGTTTAAGTTTTTAATTCTGAAAAATATCCCTAAATATATTAGAGGGGGTGATATTATCAATTTAACAGAGAGACAGAAAGACAAGTGGAGTCTACATTTTAGGTCTTTTTATTCACCAGGTTTAAATGAGGTGTATACCCTCAAACCAGAACTGAAGTTTCTTAAAAAATCCATAAGATAAAGAATATATATACTTTTTATATACTTTTTATGTATGTGTGTGTGTGTGTGTGTGTGTGTGTGTATATATACATACATATATATATATATATATATATACACACACACACACATATATATATATATATATATATATATATATATATATATATTATAACTGTATTAAGTTTTTAGCTATTTGATGGTTTACTATCAAAATGCAGACTGACGGTTCGGTGAAAATGGGGATGCGAACGCTATTTGGCGAACACTATTTGTCGGATTCCCATATTGCCAACCATCAAGTCTGTGAGTTCCTTGTTCAGCGAATGCTACTGTGCATTCACTCATTCATGGGTGATGTTTTTATTGAGATCGCTGGACAGTGCGTATCGGGAGATTCATCCTTTTCCGCACTGTAGTGCAATCTCGGAGTTAGACTATATAAGTTGCAGGGGGTGTGGGGGGCAGCGTGGCTTGCCCCCCTGCAAAAATATTACTGTCAACTTTTTAAGAGCGAGCAGTACACCGTAATATAAATACAACACATGCAAATAAAACAAAAAGTCAATGGATTCACACTCCTTTTGCACCAGTGTTACATTCGGCATTATAACTGATTTATATGCTGATTGTCACTTTTGTAAACCACAGAAGTGATAGGTTTACATTGTGAACTTCAACATTATAATAGTAAAGCCTTGTTGTTTCTATTATTTAGAACAGAAGATGCCAATTACATAATTGGATAATTGTTACTATTATGCATTGGTCTATTTAAAGAGTCTGTTAATTGACTATGCTCTTTGTTTTACATGCTTGAAGAAGCAGTTTTAGCTGTGAAAGTTATGTGGAGTTTTACTTGCTAATAAACAGTTGTATTTTTCTCTCTGTGGTCATGGAATATCTGTTTTTATTTATTTTATTAAGTCTCCTACACACACAAACCATTTCTCCTACAAACTCCTTATTGAAAAAATAATACAGTGAAATTGAGCTTTCTTAGATATAATTTTAAGTCAATTAATGTGTTTGCCAAATTAGTCCTCTTGGTAGGTACAAGTATTATACCCTTTTCAAATAGATCAGCATGTACACTAGAAATATCAAAATATCTAAGGTTGTACATTTTTAAGACATCCTGCTTATTGGTGACCAGACAATCTTCTTTTGTGACCTGCATTTTCATTTCTCTCCATCCCCTCCCCCTCTGGTACCATACCTTTGCCTAGGGGTGTCTAACTCTTGGTCTCCTATATGTAGTAACAGGCTCTCCCTGCCACCTGTTGGTTCTTGAGCCTCTCAGACATCTGGGGGGGGGGGGCATCCAAAGGATCAGCCTGGTAAACCTGGTTAATGTTGTCATTATTTACTAAGGCTTGATCTAGTTCATTACAATTAGACCCCACTTTTGTAAGGGGAGCAGTCTTTGGATAAGCTCTACAGATGTCAATCCACTTTGTCACCACAGTGCTGAACTTTTTAGTGTGGTTTCACGTTTGCTGGAACATCACTGTGATATCTTTGTTGTTTCAAACAATGTATGTGGGGGGGGGGCAAAGTGCTAGCATATCTCTCAATCTGGAAACATTAATAATCTGGTCAAAGGCCCATGAAAAGTAGGTTCAATGGGCCAAAAACCTGTGTGCTTATTAACACAAAATTTGCATACTTAATTATGTAACCCTACCCACTCCTATGTAATTTGTGGATACCGACATTCAACTGGAAACTGAAGAACAGTCAAAATATTAAACACAAAATATAAGCAAAATAATAGTTCATAGGTTCATAGGTTCATAGGTTCATACTAGGCTATCTGCCCGAGGGCATTTACAAGCCTAGCCCATCGTTTTGTGGCTTACGCCACCCCTTTAGTATGGGGAACTATACCCATTATTTTGCTGTGCCTCTGTCGAGCAGTGACACTGAGGTACTCCCTGGGGTATATCTGTGATCTCCCATCCATTGGTCAAGATTTCTCTTGAACAAGGCCAGCGAGGTGCTCTGCCTCACATGTACCGGGATTTTGTTCCACAGCATAGGGAGTCTTTGGGTGATGAATCTATCCCTCCAGCACGTCCTATTAATAGCCGTGTCAAGGTTTAAGTCTCCCGCCCTTGTGGCTCTGATGGATCTAGATTTTTTGAGGTGAAGCATATTCATCAAATCTGGGTTTGACATGGCCTTGTATGCTAGGCAAAGGTCACCTCTGAGCAAGCGTGGCGACTGAATAGAGCTGGAGTTCTTTCAGTCGGGCAGCATAGGACAGATTTTTGAGACCCTTTATCCTTTTGGTGAGGAACTTTGTGGCCTCTCCAGCTGCTGCAAGTGTCGGGTCAGATACATTCCGAATGGGGCATTGTACTCAATCATTGGTCTGATGAGTGATGAGTAAAGGAGACTATGACCTCCCTTGATCTAGATGAGAATCCCTTCATGATAAGGTGGGCAATGTAGAAGGTCTTCCTAACTACTTTAGCTACATGGGTGTCGAATGACAGACTACTATCAACCTGGGTCCCCAGGTCCCTGATAACTTCTTCTGTGCTCAGTGGATTGCCACCTATTTGGTAGCTAGGGGTAACCTTGTTTTTCTCGAAGGGTATGACTATGCATTTTTTGGCATTTAACTTTAGGCCGTGGCTCTGGCACCAGTTATCCGTTTCTGTGAGACCCTTCTGAAGGATATCTGTATCAGATGTGTTTTCTACTATGGCGCACAGTTTGCAGTCATCTGCAAACTTTGTCAGCCATAACCCTCCTGTGTTTGCTTGTACTTCGGAAAAGTAGATGCCAAACAAGAGTGGGCCCAGGACTGAGCCCTGTGGGACACCACTTGTGACAGGCTTTGAGTCTGACATGGCGCCAGCAACTCTGACCCTGTGGGTTCTGTCACTCAGCCAGTTTGCAACCCATCTTGTGATGTATGGGTTGACATTTAAGCTGATGAGTTTTTCAATGATACCCGAGTGGGGTATTGTATCGAAGGCCTTAGCCAGATCGAGGTAGGCTGTATGGACTGCCTTTCCCTCATCAATGGCTTTGGTGACTGTTTCAAAAAGTCAACCAAGTTTAAAAGGCATGATCTGCCTTTGACAAAGCCAAACTGGGTTGGATCCAAAGTCTGCAAATTCCCTATGTCTTTATTTATGAGGTCCATTATGATCCTCTCCATGGCTTTGCAGATAAGGCTTGTCAAGCTAATGGGCCGGTAATTTCCAGGGTCGGTGGAGGCACCGCCTTTGTGAAGTGGTACCACAGTTGCAGTGCGCCACTCCCTGGGTGCGTATCCAGAGGTAAGACTTTGATTAAACAGCTGTCCTAGCTGTGGGTTTAATTCCTCATTGAGTTCATGGAGCACACAGCCGGGGACACCATCAGGTCCCATGGATGCTGTGTTTTTGCTTTGGAGAGAGCAGTTCTCACTTGGGCTGGAGATGTTTGGGGGCTGCAATCGTTTGGTATAGATATCTCTCCTTTTGGGGAGGGGAGAAGTTTGCACTGAACCTGTCAGCCAGTATGTTGGCAATGTCTGTAGGATCAGTAATCTTCACATCATTTTGAACTAGCTCTGAGCATATCTGGGAGTTTCCTCCCAGGTTTCTAACATAGCTAAAGAAGGCCTTATGATTGTCTTTTGAGTCTTTAGCTATTTTTCTCTCGAAATTTGCTTTGGATGATTTTATGAGAGCTCTTAGTTTTTACTTATAGTGATCAAGGGTGTCTTACCTTTTAAGGATTTTGCTCTATCTTGTAGTAGCTTCCTCCTTTTGTTGTAGAGTTTGTTTATGGCTGGGGTCCACCAGACTGGACGCTTGCCTTTGGTACAAAGAGTCTTTGTTTTGCTTGGGATTGCCTTATCCATGCAGTCCTGCAGGTGCTGGTAGAAGGCATTTGTAAGTGATTCAGCGGCTTGAGTACTGTTTTCTGCCGGCTCGGGGCCCTTAAAGGCGACCACACTAGTCTTTAGGAGTGTGAAGTCGGCTTTTGAGAAGTTCTTTACTGTGGTCTTTTTATTTCAGGTGGGGTGGGATGAGGACCTCCAGTGAGATTAGTTTGTGGTCTGATCTCACCAGTGAGGGGTACACCTCCGGTGTTGAACATTGTGCTCCCATGTTCGTGATGATGAGATCAAGTATGTTATCTCCTCTTGTGGGGATGGTGACTAGTTGTTCCATGGCATTTGAGTTTATGAATTCCAGGAACTTTTGGGCTAGGGTGTTTGGGCTTGAGTAGTGTTCCCAGTCTATATTAGGGTAATTGAAGTCACCTAGTATGATGGTGTTTGGTGATACATTTATCCCCTCTAGTGTTTTCAGGAAGGCCATGTGAGGTTTGTGAGGGTGGCCTGTAACATGCTACAATTTGCAGAGCAGTCTTGCCTATGGTTAATTGCACCTGGATGGTCTCCGATGCATCGTGCGTTGCCACCAGTCTTGAGGTGTTTTATTTATATTAACATTTGAACTTGTATCAAACTTTGAACTTGTGTAAACCTAAAATTCAATTTTCTTTTATAAAAATAAATTAATTGATGAAAGTCATTGAAATAAATTTCAGCAGACACACAATGCCCAAGGGCCACTTAATTGCAGATGGTTTTAGATTCACAAAAGAAATAAAACGAGACATGACAGTTGTCTGTAATATACAGCAGAACTGTGCAAGTTAGCTGAGAAAGCTGCAAATAGGAAAAGGAGTCCCGGATATATTAATAGTTAGGGTTGTGTATGCATAAGCCTTGAAAGTATAGCCTAAAAGCTGCTTTGTGAGGAAGAAGATGATTAGATACTTGAGCACGAGTTAAAAATAGAAGTATCAGTGTAAATAATAGCCACATTCACCATAGCACTCCAACAAGATGTGGGTAGTGTGGTGTTAAAGGGCTGTTTTCTATTTCTGCTAGCCTAAAGACAATCTTAATTTTGTGTGGCAGTGTCTCACATAAAGCTGACATGTTCTGGTTTAGACAAAAAGGCTAGAAATGCCATAAGATGGGACTCCTTGAGAAAATGAGTAACTAGAAGATCAATACCAAGAAAGGAAAAGAAACAGGATGGATCGGGATGGGTGTATGACATCAGTCACAGATCAGCATGTGTAGAAAATGGATTCAGAAGTTACAAAAGGTCTGACAAAAATGAAAGCATCAGAGCTGCAGAAGCGAGAGGGGGGTTATTTGCATCATTGCAGATCTGATGGGAATGAAATTTGCAGTGAATAAGCACATGAGGTACTTTCCATATGACTGACAGAAGATAGACTGTAAAGACAGTCTCTCATACCACCCAAGGGAAAATGTTATTACATGAGTAAAGTAAGAGTACGCATTATCTGTGAGGCTTACATAATATCCACAGTATTTCCTCTTATTTTGCTCTGTCCCTTGTTTTTATTTTTAAATAAACAAACCAACCATCAACTGAGGATTGCAGTCAGCTGGCGGTGGCATTCCTCATATTTTCCTCTATCCCTTGTTTTTATTTTTAAATAAAGAAACCAACAGTCAGCCTTTAAAATATAAAATATCAGCATTACTATACATGCAGCGTCCTCTTGCTCTCAAAGGCTCAGATATAACCTGCAAAGACTAGCCTTGCCAGAAAAAAAGAAGCTGTATGCTTTAGTGCCAAAGGCACCACTTGCCATTGTGGGAGCAGTCTGGAGTAGTTTATCCGTTTTCGTTTCTATAATGAAACTGCATACTTAAAACAGAAGTTAAACTGTCTCTTTCACTTCAAATACTTAACAAAGTCTGATGAAGAAAGAGGCTGATGAATTTTACACAAAGTAGCCTCCTCATGAGCAGCTCAAATAGTTGGGGGGATTTACAGTGAAGATTATTAAAGTTACACTTAACCTGGGTAGGATTAGTCTCCCCACCAATAGGGCTTAGGGCAGTGGTGACAAAAAACAGCATTAACCCCCTGGGCGGAGACATACTGCTGCTGCATTTTATAAGGATATCTGTTTTGCTTTAAAAGAGTAGTAGCTCAGCACGTAACAAAGCAATGCCATATAGCAAAATAGCACTAATGTGAAATGGTATCCCTTACCAACTCAAGTGAAAGAACAGGCATAGTACCCAGCCAATAGCCTTCAGTTATAAGCTCTTATGACTTCCTTTTTTAAAATCTAATTTTATTCAAGCTTTTATTTTGCAAGCAATTACAATTGGCATAACGTAGTGTTTTCACAGTAAGAAAAAGTGGCATAAATAGCCACAGATTAAATAAAAGGTAATGTCACACTCAAGCTTAGTTGCTGGCTTTTTTTTTTTTTTTTTCCTTACCTGGAGGAGCTGAGGGAAGAATTGGTAGTCAAGGTAAGCTGCACTTAAATTAAGTAACAAATGGCTTGAGACTAGAGAGGAGAGAGTCGTTCTCTCCACCGCTCTGTTCGTTGACTCTGATCTGACTGCTGCAACCACGTTACCTACGGAAAAATGTAAATAGAGAAAGTACACACACCCCCGAGCCCTCAGCCAAATTCTGACAGGCATACAGCCTGCCTTGCAAAGCTGACATCATTGCATACACTTTGCATGTGATAACATCAGCAAGAAATTCATCCAAAAAAAAAAAATTTGAAAAAAACTGGGAAATTCAGTTATTAAAGGGGCCACTCAGGAATTCATGACACCCCAATATTTTGCCCTCAAAAGTGGTGCTGACTGATACTGACTGAGGAATTAAATATGGTTGAGAGGTATGAGTGCTATCTGTAATTGATTGAATGTCATGTACTGACATCTGGCAGTTTACCTGTCGATTTAGCAACAGGAACTCAAGACACACCAATACATACATGCATATATGCACATGTACGTGTGTGTTTTCTTTTAAATAAGTAACACCAGGTACATGCCTGAAATGTTATTACTGTCAGCTACCAGCTCAAGCAGTCATCTTGTCCTCTAGGCTTTAGCAAATGCATTAGCCCTACATACCAGTACAAGATGTCAGACATAAAAAACATTGCTTGTTGAGCTTAATCTATTTTCTGCATTGGTTCCGGTAGGCCCACTGGGCCTGATACATTCATTCCGTATTCAGACAGGAGGTTAGGAGAGTTAAAGTCAAGATAAGTAAGAGTAAGGATGGCAGTGTGGGAGCACATTGTAGTAAATCAATACCTCTATCAAAGTCAACTATTAAAATATAGCCTGAAGGTTTTACAGAAAAAAAGCACTAGACAGCACTTTCAACATTTAATCAAAACACATATAAATGCAGTATTAGTTAAGTGCAAATAACAGAAAGGACCAAGACATGCAGCCACAGATAAGTGGATGCACACTGAAACTATTCAAGACATACCGAGTGTCTAAGTGAAGCATAACCTAAGTGAGATAGGCATGCAGGTCCAGGGTAGAGCAGCAGGAGAAAATGAAGAGGAAAGAATACAGGTAGAGGTTGTAAAATACAGATCAGAGCACAGAATATAGGGGGGAAGCACTGCTATCATGTAAAATGTGTATGACCAGAAACAGGAAAAAAAAAGGGCAGGGGCAAACACTACAGGTCAAACAGACTGCTCTGCAGTCTCAAGCATCACACTGACTGATAAAATGAGATACTTAAGGTTAAGTGCTTATTTTAGTGCAGACAGCAAAATAAGGTTAGCATACATGTTGTGACATGGATATTCTACCACTGCCCACCAATATAATGGGATGCCCCACCACTAGCCCAGGAATTTAGGAGCCTCAATGCTCACCACTAGCACCAGTGGGGGACGTACATTGGGAGGATGACAAGTACACACACACAGTAAAGTGCAATCTCCCTTAGAGAACACAAAGACCACAGTCAGCCTGGGGCTGGTTTCTCCCTCTTTCTCCAGATCCCCAAAAGACTCTCTACTGGCACAGCTACAGAGTTGAGATCTCAGCTGAGTGGCCAAGTCAAGACCTCCAGCACCCTCTTTGTCCAACCAGTGCTTCGTGTCTCTGCCCAAGTAGCTGACACACACACTCATTGAGATTTGATTTATACACAAACACACACACACACACACACACACACACACACACACACACACACACACACATACACACACACACCTGGGAAGGGCTGGCACAGGTTTACTAGCTATGCCCTCTTTTGTCCAGACCATAAGGTAGTATTCACTGCCACCAGCCACATCCTTATCAGCTACTTTAAGGTCCTTAACAAAGGGTGTCCAATCTTACTGTGTTGTTGTTGTGTCTTTCGGCTTTTCCCGGTTAGGGGTCGCCACAGCGGAACTCCAGTCCGCTAATGATTGGCAGTTGATTTTTACATACCGAGTTGCCATCTCTGCCGCGCAACCTTCAATGAAGGTACGCCCATTCACACATGTCTCCAAGCAGAAGACGCTCTAGCTGAGAATCGAACCGGACAGCATCTTACTGTGAGGCAATAACGCTACCGCAGCACCACCACCATGTTACTATTAATCCAAATGGTAGTTTGGCCAACAGCAAGGCTATTAGGAGTGGCCCACAGAGTAACCAAATAAATATGCAAGTACTCTCAGAACTTAAATATGTGTCACAAATATCAGCCACAATGTAAGGTTTAAATATATTTAATAATAAATAATAAAAGAACAAGAAAATACTCAGTATATAATCACAGTTACATCACAGTTCAAAATTAGAGGAAATATTTAACACTGCAGGTCAGTCTCAAATAAAGAAAGAAAAACATTTAAATTAAGCTTTGCCATATTCCTAGCTATATCTAAAAGAATTATACTGTTCCCTAGACTTTAAAAACAAAAATGGCACTGGGTGTAAGGAAGAAACAACCAAGAACCAAAAACACACTGTGACAGCAGAGGAACAACTCAAACACTCCAAACAGCGTAGTAAAGTTTAATCACCGCTTTCGTAAAAATTTCTTCAGAATAACTGCACAATAAAATCAAACTGTTTAAATACACTCAATACCAATTAAAAACACCAATCATTCAATTAGTAAAAGTTAACAAGATTCTATTACAATGTTAACTTCCTTTCTTCTAAAAAGCATTTGATATTTATACTTTTATTCAGCCCTGGTGGACTGTCAGCATCCAATCTTAATTGCCATAAGGTCTCCTTTCTTTCAACTCTATTTTTGATGTTCCCCCTCTCAGGTCTTTGCTAATATAGGCTAAAATAGTAAAAGAAAAAATTTTAAACATAGTGCACACCAAATTGTGCCTATATAAAGCATTATAATAGCATAACAGTGTTCTTTAATACATCTACTAAGTTGTTTGGTGGTCATACCTATATAAAATGCCGTACAACCGAAGCATAAAGCAATGCATACAACATGTGATGTATTGCAAGTAAACCTACCAGACAGAGCAATAGTACAATATAAATGTGTTAAGCTAATGTATGGCCTTTTATAGATAAACCTACAAGAAGAGCAATTTAAACATTTATAAGTACCCTTTGGTTCATCTGACATAGGAAGGTGAACGGCAGTGTCATCATGTTGTAATACCTTTAAAACTACCAGATTTTTTAGGTACAAAACAAGGAACCTTCCCCAAAATACTTGACAAATCACTGTTACCACTAATTATTTTCCAATTATCAGTGATAATATTTTTAATCATGATACTGTCTACAAACATATCCATAACACATTTAGGCTGATTTAGTGAAAGGTCATTGCCTAAATCACTAATTGCTGTTTTAACTGTTAAACCATGAAACAAATTAATGGAAAATCTAAAGATCTCCTGCTAGAGATCTCAGATGCTATTACTTAATAAAATTTCTGGATAACCTCTTGCTAAAAATAAACTAGTAATAAATGCTGTTTCTATAAAGAAATCCTCATCACTATTTGTTAACTGAGAGGCTCTGATATACTGTCCTTTCGGGATATTCCATCTCATGAAAGCAGGGTGGTTACTCTGGTAATGTAAATAATTATTTACATAAGTCTCTTTCCTATATATCTTGCTAGAAATCTTTGTTCGACTGTATACCAAGTGAGGACCACATCTAAATAATTGACCAGGTGCCCTACATTACTTAACATAAATTTCAAAAAGTTACTACTTCTATTTAGCTGTTCTAAGAAAGTATTTGCTTTTTCTTCAGATCCTTTAATAATAAAAAACAAATCGTCAATAAAAACGACAATACAATAAAATATCCTAAGCTAAAAAAAATGTTTTTCAAACATTCCATTTCCACCAGGCCATAACTAAACCTGCAAAGGCAGGAGCAACTGTGGCCCCCATAGCAACTCCTCTTCATTGCTGATAATATTTTCTATTGAATACAAAAAAATATATTTTCTAACATAAATTCTAGCAACAAAATACAGGTCTTCACGGAACTCTCAGACCACACCGTATACTTGTTCAGAAAATTAGCAACATATTCCAACCCCACCTCAAGAGGTATGGAAGTATATAAAGAGACCTTATCTACAGTTAGTAGAAAAAAGTTATCCTCACTAAAAACACCACTACTCTCTTTCAAATGAAACAATCTAATAGATTCTAAGAATGACCAAGAGTCCTTTATGTATGAAGCCAAACCTTGCACTAAAGGGTTAAGTAATTTATCCAAATATATAGAAATACCCTCAGTAATAACACCAGCAGAAGAGACAATAGGTCGAAAAGGAGGGTTGGCAGCATTTTTATGTACTTTGGGAATTCCAAATAAAACACCTACCCTAGGGTAATCAACTGAAAAATAATCATATAAATCAGAAGCCAGCTCACCATTCATAAAAAAATCATATAAAGCATATTTAATATACAGTAAAGAACAAGAGCAGTGAACCAGCCACTTAGGACAAATCAGTGAGATATTCCAGTAACTTCAGCCGTTAATACTAGCAATAATAAGTCACCAAATTGTTGAACGGAACAAACCAAAAACCATATGCAGAGCTGCAACACCTGTGCTGGCATGAAACGATGACACTTCGTTGATAAGCTGTCCCCTCCATTTTCTTTTTTCATATCAGCTATCATGGTTTATTTGCTTCAAGATGTTAGTTTATGACACCTATGATTACATCATGATATGTCCTTGTTGTTTACAAGGACTCTATGGTCACTTCATAGACATGTATTTAGGTCATATATTAATTTAATTGGTTTGGTGGGGCGTCACATGGATAGTTGTTTATGAACATTAGAGTTCTTCTATGTTTAAGAGAATGTATTTAGTACTGAGGTTAACGTTATAAAGATATGCGTATATACGTTCCAATTTATATGCTTTAATGTAACAAGCACTTAACGTTTAATGCAGACACTGTTTGCTATAGGAATATGTGCAATATTGATGCCATATTTATAGCATATTGCAGAACTAATGATAGAATCTATTTTCCAACACTGTTGCTTTAAACAATTTTTTTGAACTGACAGCCATAGCGTTATGGCGTCAGCGCATTGCATAGCGGCTCTACGCTCGAACCTCCAGTTCCATACCGCTATGTTTAGTAAGGTTGATGACGTTATATGTAAGCAATTTGATATCTAGTGCGTTTAAGGAGAGCTTATGTACATATATATGGTATCGTATACTTGTTCTTTGTTGTTTTAGTTTTATTATTTTGTTGATCGTAGTTGTATAAGTGAGATATATATTTTAACGCTATATGTAGTCTATAAAATGTCTAAGTTCTGCAATGTTTGAAGTTTGTTTTACCAAAGGGTACATATATTTTTGGGGTTTATGGTTTAGTTCTAATCATAATGGATGGATATGATCGAGTGTTTTGATTGTTTTTTGAACAACATGACCCATATATTGTGGTCTGTTTAATCTGCACTATTTGATTTTGAAAGAGTCTTTTACAGATACAATTTGAGCTTATTGTTTTTAACGTCCGTGAATGTGATGTTTTACTAATGTTTTATGAAATGGCTCTCTGCATAGTTTTAGTTTGTCCAGGAACACAGTACATTTGCTGATTATATTTATATCGATGTGCTTTATATTTACATGTTTTAAATGTTGATACATATATAATGCAACAGTTGCCTAGCAGCAAGTTCACTAATTGACTAAATGGTTTAGCTAATTGATGTAAGTTCCCGCCTAGTGCGGAATATAAGCTGGATCTCTTTTATGTATCAATGAAATCTGAAGAAGCGCGGTTGCACCGCGTGAAAGCGCTTATTCCTTTTTTGTTCCTGTTTTTGTTCTCTATTAAAAGAGTATATATATTTTTACAACGAAGTGTCATCGTTTCATGCCAGCACAGGTGTTGCAGCTCTGCATATGGTTTTTGGTTTGTTCCGTTCAACAATTTGGTGACTTATTATTGCTAGTATTAACGGCTGAAGTTACTGGAATATCTCACTGATTTGTCCTAAGTGGCTGGTTCACCGCTCTTGTTCTTTACTGTGGATTTTTGCTTTTGGTGAGTGAACCACTTGACAATTTTTACCGACTTCTCCATACAGCATATTTAATATACTTATAACTGATCAATAACATCAAAGCTGACCTCATGATATTCTTCTGGGTTATTCAAAAGGGTTTCCATATGCTTTAACATAACCCCCAGTATACATCAACACCAGACCACCCCCCCTTATCGGCCTTCATAAATCTCAAATCAGTTCTGCTGGTCAGCTCAGTAAGTGCTTTACTTTCTTCCTTTGATAAATTAAAGAAAGGATGTACAGGTTTGTTAACCAATAAAGATCTAATTTCATTAGAACAGTACATCTCTAAAATTTTTATAGTATTATGCAATGAAGGGTTAAAAGTAGAAGGTTTCCTAATAATAGCATTAGAAGCAACATCAACATCTTTAATAATAAACATCAAATTCAGTTTCATTGTATACAATTTCAGGTTCAACAATATATTCGCTAAATCAGCATGTTTGCTCAGTATAAAACCTAGACTGAGCCTCAACAAATGTTCTTGTTCAATGGTTAACTGTACATCAGTCAGATTAAATATTTTAACCAAAGACTTCACTTCAGTGTCCAAAACAGTACTTAACTTCGAAAGCAGCTCCTGCCTCGCCGCTATGAAAGTGTTTTTCCCGTTTTTTGAACCATTGTTGTTATTACTACTGTTAAAGTTCTCTGAAGCTGGAACTGACTTAAGTTCTGAAGCTAATGATGTCGTTCCTGCAGTCGCCATGTTAGGCACTCCTCCTTGCTGTTGAAATACAACTTCTGTCGTCTTAGCTAGAGACCGGGATTTATTTCTGCTCAAATTTAAAGGGGTTCTTTTTTTCTACAAAGCACTTGATATTCACACTTTCATTCAGCCCGGGTGGACTGTCAGCACCCAGTCCTAATTGCCATAAGGTCTCTTTTCTTTCAACCTTATTTTTGATGTTTCCCCTCTTAGGTCTTTGCTAATATATTCTAAAATAGCAAAAGACAATGTTTTAAACATAGTGCACACCAAAGTATGCCTGTATAAAGCATTATTAGTGTCTTTGGTTTAAATAGCATTACAGTGTTCTTTAATACATCTACTAAGCTGTCTGGTGGTCATACCTATATAAAATGCTGTACAACTGGAGCATAAAGTAATGTATACAACATGTGATGTATTGCAAGTAAACCTACCAGACACAGCAATAGTACAATCTAAATGTGTTAAGCTAATGTATGGCCCTTCATAGATAAACCTACAAGTAGGTCACTGCCTAAAGTTAGTTATGGCCTGGTGGGAAATGGAATGTTTGCAATAATTGTTTTTAGCTAAGGATATTTTATTGCATTGTTGTTTTATTGACTATTTGTTTTTTATTATTAAAGGATCTGAAGAAAAGCAAACACTTTCTTGGAACAGCTAAATAAAAGTAGTAACTTTTTTGAAATTTATGTTAAGTAATATAGGGCACCAGGTCAGCTATTTAGATGTGGTCCTCACTTGATTTTTCTAACAAGATATATAGGAAAGAGACTTATGTAAATAATTATTTACATTACCAGAGTAACCACCCTGCTTTTATGAGACGGAATATCCCAAAAGGACAGTATATCAGAGCCTCTCAGTTAACAAGTAGTGATGAGGATTTCTTTATAGAAACAGCATTTATTACTAGTTTATTTTTAGCAAGAGGTTATCCAGAAATTGTACTAAGTAATTTAGCATCTGAGATCTCTAGCAAGAGATCTTTAGATTTTCCATCTATTTTGTTTCATGGTTTAAAAGTTAAAACAGCAATTGGTGATTTAGGCAATGACCTTTCACTAAATCATTCTAAATGTGTTGTGGATATGTCTGTAGACAGTATCATGATTAAAAATATTATCACTGATAACTGGAAAATAATTAGTGGTAATAGTGATTTGTCAAGTATTTTGGGGAAGGTTCCTTGTTTTGTACATAAAAAATCAGGTAGTTTAAAGGATTTATTACAACATGATGACACTGTCGTTCACCTTCCTAGGTCAGATAAACCAAATGGTACTTATAAATGTTTAAATTGCTCTGCTTGTAGGTTTATCTATGAAGGACCATACATTAGCTTAACACATTTGATCGTACTATTGCTGTGTCTGGTAGGGTTACTTGCAATACATCACATGTTGTATACATTGCTTTATGCTCCGGTTGTACAGCATTTTATATAGGTATGACCACCAGACAGCTTAGTAGATGTATTAAAGAACACTGTTATGCTATTAAAACCAAAGACACTAATAATGCTTTATATAGGCATACTTTGGTGTGCACTATGTTTAAAAAGTTTTCTTTTTTACTATTTTAGAATATATTAGCAAAGACCTGAGAGGGTGAAACATCAAAAATAGGGATGAAAGAAAGGAGACCTTATGGCAGTTAAGATTGGGTGCTGACAGTCACCCGGGCTGAATAAAAGTATAAATAGCAAGTGCTTTTTAGAAGAAAGGAAGTTAACATTGTAATAGAATCTTGTTAACTTTTACTAATTGAATGATTGGCATTTTTTAATTGGTATGGAGTGTATTTAAACAGTTTGATTTTATTGTGCAGTTATTCTGAAAAAGTTTTTACGAAAGCAGTGATTAAACTTTACCGCAGTATTTGGAGCCTTTGAGTTGTTCCTTTGCTGTCACAATGTGTTTCTGGTTCTTGGTTGTTCCCTAGACTAACTAACAGAGCAATGAGGCATATGTGGTGAGTACATATCCTTGTCAAGATCAAAGACAAAATACACAGTCTTTGAGAGTTTTTAAATTAATATTTCAAATATTACTGCTGGGGTAGCTTGCAGCATGACTTCTTGTCATTTGACTCTATCCCAGGTGAAAAGCCCACTGGTGCAGCTGGTAGCATTTAGTATCTACATGTTAAAATACACAAACAAGGACTTCTCTTAGATCTAAGAGAGATCCTGGAAGTCATAAAACAATAAACAGTTCCAAAACAGTACACAAAACTTGTAATTCTAGAAACTGCGTCAGTTATTACACTGAAACTGAGAGATAACATCTTTTTTTTTATGGCC
This sequence comes from Protopterus annectens, assembly GCF_019279795.1. Classification (NCBI taxonomy): domain Eukaryota; kingdom Metazoa; phylum Chordata; order Ceratodontiformes; family Protopteridae; genus Protopterus; species Protopterus annectens. The sequence goes on along the minus strand of NC_056743.1, from coordinate 213,089,800 downwards.
CAACCAAAAAGTAACTTAATTTCAACTATTCTTCTGAAGTTTTTCAAGATAATCTCAGATGTTCCAGTTACCATGGTTAAAATATATACATCTAAACAGTTACAATAGTGTATATACATTTCTGCTCAGTACTTTACAATACATCTCTTCAGCACACGTCTGTTCATTATGACATACAATTCTAATACATCTGTAATAGAAGTATCTTACATGAAGCATGTTGACATTCACAAATGACACATAACCATTTACAAAATTCCAGACAGCTGTGCTGGCAGTATTTCCTTTTGTTACATGTCTATATACATCATGTTAATATTCACAAAAGACACAATTATTTACAACATTCCAGATAGCTGGGCTGGCAGTATCTCCTTTCGTGACACATGTACTCCCTTAAAACAAACAGAAGTAACCATACTCTTGTATACATTCACAGCAATATTAGAAGGGTAGCAAATCCATATTGGGGTAACTGATATTGTACAGTGATATAGTCCACTTGGTAAATACTGCTTTAGAAATGCTACAGACCCAAAAACTGGTAGGTCACAAAGTTACCAATGAAGGACGTGAAGAAAATGGGTAGGATTTTGGCAGAATAGCACCGATGTAGTAGTTCTTCCAATGTCTCACACAAGGTCAACCAAAACATATAACATGTACCTATCATGGCCCAAAGTCTTACACCTTAAAAAAAGACAGACACAGCTTTGCTCATAGTTAAAATAAGCAGTCAGCCAGCATTTCAAAAAGTGGACACTGGTTTGCATCAAAAGTCCTATGATAACTACTAGAAAACCACATGTCCTCCAGAGTCAAATGAAATTCCATTTCTGTTCTGAAGAAATCCAGCCAAGAGTGGGCAAGAGCACCAAACCTTATAATAAATACTTCTGCAGGTACTTTGTGGCTGACACTATTGTTTCTTTATTAATCCATTTCTGTTCCTGTCAAAATGGCAACACCCCCATTAACTTGTTGTGACAAGAGTCATTGTGTGTGTGTGCGTGTGTGTGTGTGTGTGGGGGGGGGGGGTTGTCTCTCTGAGAAAAGCATACAAAAATTGTAGAAAGAGACACAGTTTCAAACACAAAGACCACGAGTTCTTCATGCCCTAATAACCATACCTCTCGACTGTCCAGATTTTCACAGAATGCCCACATTTTTGCCTCATATTTTGGTCTGTCCCTCATAAATTGGTGATTTTCTGGCAAGCCCCTGAGGACTGAAGTCGCTAAATAATGACATACATTTGAGTTTTACACTTAATATCCATCAGAAAATGTATGCTAACACAAATCATTTTATTCTAACAATTTTCTAAGTTTGTAAGAGCAACATTTAAAATCTGTCCTATTTTTGGGCTTTTCCCCCATTATTTTAGGCTTTGTCCATATTTCTTGTGTTCTGAGATTGAGAGGCATGCTAATGACTACGGTTGAATCACAGGGTATTCAGTTTCAGACAGACTTTTTTGCCTTTGAGAGGTAGATGGCTGGCAGTGATCCTTAATTCATCCAAACCTAGAGCTTGAGTTAAAGACACCTACTGAGCTTCAGTTCTGCTTACATATCTCTGCTAAACAGCTCCAGTTGATAGGTGTTTTGTTATACCATAAAGGTTCGTTATCCTGACTTCATTTACTGCATATGTGGACTTCTCAGAGCAAAAACATGTAAGAAATGTGTTGCAGTTCCACTGATTCCTGATGCAATGCTAGCACATGTGGAAAGCAATTTACTGTGCAGCATTTTTTTGTATGTGCTCTCTTATTAATCAGGCTCACTAATGAACATATATCAAAATTTTAATCAGTGCATCAAACAATGGTTCCTCCAGGCGTTCCCACATCTGCCCCAACCCGTACAGCCCTTATGGTATGTAAATGAGCTTCCTGCTAAAGAAACTACAATATGGCTAACAGTGGAAGTAAGAAAGTGGAGGTTGGATGTGCTGGGGAGCAGAAAACAGTATGCACACTTACAATTTTGAACAGTGTTTATGTTAACAGGGGAGAAATAGCCAAGTAATGGGACACTGGAATGGCTCGAGGGGTTCTGCCAAGTGGGGAAGCCTGATCCATTACCCTGCCTAGGGCCCCACTTGACCATTATCCAGCCCTGCTGAGAAGTGATGTCTGCCTATGGCTTCAGAGTATTTTCTATGTCCAGCGGAGAAGGTGCTGCATTCTAGAAGAGATCTTCAACAAGGGAGTGTATAATTCCCTGCTTTTCAATGCAAAGGTAGAGAAGCTCCTGCGGTCAGAGAAAAGCTACTACAAGATTAGAGACAGCACTTTGCAAGAAGTAAAGAAGCATAAGGATTGTGAGTAGCTGAAAAAGGATAGTGTCAACAACAGGAAGACAGTGGTTTAAGTAAAGAAAATGAAGGAGCAGACATGAAACGTGGTCCTTTCAAGTACATGGATCAACCTTTTCTTTTGAGAGATCTGTAGAGATGTTTTAACTTGGGTGACAAGAGACTAAAATGGCAGATTTTGTTTAAGAGCTTTTGCAATCTTGCAGCAACTAGAGGCCTTTGATGCAGATGAGATTTTATACTGTAGGTAAGGAGTAAAGACACTCTAATAGCACAGTTCAAGTTTTGTAGGTATAGTCTGTGAACAATGTCAAAGCACATACGTGAGGGATCATTTTTTGTGCAATTTTAATGCATAGCTGTGCCATGACTGCAAAATCATCCAGAATCAATATCCATTGACAGCCTATAAACTGCTACTGACAGGCTAGATCTGACTCAGCTTTTGAAACAATATGTTAATATGTTCTAAATTGTTTGATACTATTGACTTTTGAATATATTAACAAAGCAAACAAGATGCCCTTTCCTCAAAGAAGTCCTGTCATTTATCACACACATTTTCACTTAGCAATTCTGTTCAATTTAAATAATCTATTAAGTCAGAGAAATAAAATTATATGTAAATGCATGCCCAAAGGAAATATTCACTGTCTTACACTTGAAAAAATAATTCATTTTGAGCTATCCCAACAAATGTGAAAAGGATGTCTTTTTTTTAGAGACCTTTTCATCTGTACATTAATTGTGATTAATAGCCTTGGTCTTGGTATAAACAAGAAGTTTCCTTTCACACCAAAGAGGCTGAAGCTGGATTTTAAGCGCACATTTACATTCCATCCTTCAGTGTACTTCATTTTACTGGCTACTTATCTGTACATGCTCCTATGCTATCCCTAAAAGATGCAATGTGCCAACTAAAATTAATATATAACATGTTAGACCTAGGCCCCCGAGTTTAGAAAACATAAAATGTTGAGCTGGTCTCACTGAATTTTAGAGCTATAGTATTTTAGTACACATGTCCTGCTTGATGAAAAGCAGCAATATATTACATATTGCGGCTTCAAATTATGTCATCTGTGTGATTTTCTTACAATGAGCATTATCTTACCTAAAATGTATTGCTGATAACTCTATGGATGGTGTAATTTCTTAAATAATAAGTAAAACAGTACATCAATCCCCATTTCAGCATCACAGAAGTATACTTGTAGTTAAACTATATGCATTATGGAAATATCATTAAAACAATAAACAAAAACACATTTCCCAAAATTCAGCATGTATACTAGTGAAAACATTATGTATTTATAATTCGGCAAGTGAAAATATACAATTCAGGATGCTGATGCCTTACCCTCCATTATTGGTACTAACCTAAGAAAAAATGGAAATTATTCTGACATGATGTGCATTTATCACATTCCTATAGAGAAAAATACTGTATCAGCTTGAATAATCTGTATGTAATGCTGTATGTACACAATGGAAGTTAAACACTGTATTTTGCTCTGTTTCACTAGCACATTAAGCATTAGCATAATGTTGTCTATCAAACCTGGTGTAAGATACAGTGATAATCCCCCAGGACCAAGATCCTTGTGGCTAACCAGCAACAGGAGTGAACAGACATGTATCTGATGGGCCTGGCATTATTATTATTAATAATAATAATAATAATAATAATAATAATATTAATCACCATTATGCATTGACAAAAGTAATAGCAATAGAATTATATATGATATACTTATTTAACAAAGATATTTATTACCTTTTTAAATCAGTCCATTGTACAACAGTACCTGTTGTTGGCTGCCCTGTTATGCTGAAAGGATTCAGAGTAGACATCTGTCTACTATTCTGCCCACACACGTGCTTTTTATTTTCTTCTGAGTTACTTTTACGGGCATTATTGTGCTTGATGTGTTCACTTTCAAGGCCAAAAAGAAATGCATAAAATATTTTCATAGATATACTTTTGGAACTCTACATCAAAACTCATAATGGCAATAATTTTACATGAGTTTTCAACTGAGGTACATAAATCCTTCTTCTTTACGACAGTAGATTATACAACTGCTACAAAGACAAAATTAGTGAGACAGCCAGACTTCATGGCTGTTTTCAGTAATTAGTGTATGATGAAAGATAACTACACCTAATAACTGAAAAAAATAACATCTTCATCTTTTATATAACAGTAATGTCTCTGCATCACATTAAATGGTTATTTTTCTACTTTGATATCCTTCCAAAATGGTCTGGCATTCATATCAAAATAATGCCATTTAACATTCCAGCATTTTTCCACATGGATGCCATTTTATGGAAACACAAGAGTGCACTGAGGTGAGAGGAACATTTAATGTGGAAATAACACTCCAATAACTTAGAATAATTGTACTTTAATTCCATAAATGTTTGCTCTGCAACAGCATACTTGTCTTTGGTTATGTAGGAATGTTAGGCAAGAAAAATAGGAACTTATTTAATGCTTTGGTTCATACTCAAAACTATGACTAAAATCCATATTACCTAGTTGAGATATGAAGCTGGGTGTGGGTAATAACACACACATAAAAAGACTGCAGTTAGTACATAGGTTTAAAATGCTTTTCTTCAGCTTGTAGCTAGAATCAGTAGCCTGCCTAATCACACCATATGTTTAAGAATATAAAAGTTTAAGATGTAGCTACTGCTCCCAGGGATTCATTTTTCCAAATGTTTTGGTTTTATAATACCAAGACATAAATGGACCCCTTTCCAAAGGAAGGGTACAGTTAGAGTTCATAAAATTAGTGTTGTTTCAGTATTTTAAACAAGAGTGCTCTTCTTAGCACCTGTGATGTGCCCAGAAATGCCTCCTTTTGTAATTTATTCAGGATTACATGTATTGGTAGCATACTTAAGTAGGTTTATAAATTCTTTTTTATTAGACTGGTTGCTCCATCTATTATTAGAAATGTCTGGGTATCGTTCTTCCACATTGCCCTCATTTCTGCTTGCAAATCCTGGTATTTTATCACTATGTCTCTCTGTACATAAGACACTGTAATCACTTGGCAAAACAATGTCAATGATTAATGCTACTTTTATCTTGTTTTGTGGACTAGTACATCTGGTTTTCTCACATCTATTTTTTGAACTGTTGGTAAGAGGTGATCTCATGTGATATAAAATTCATCAGTCACTGTAATGCTTTGTGGTTCATGTTTCCAATGCTTTTCAGCTACATCTAAATTGCAGTAAATGTTATCAGAGAATAACATCAGATTTTGCAAAAAAAAAAAATTCACAATATGGCAAAATAGGGGTCATACTTACAACCCTCATACTCTGGGAAGAATTATGTAGTGTCACAGAAAACTAATAAGTAAGTAGGTATAGCCAATAAGAGAAGTTCTATTCCAGGGACTGCTAAGAACTTCTAGATGATGTTTCCCTAGATTTTTTCAAGGATTTTAAATTAGATAGTACTGTTGTACAAGGTAGTCATCATAACAGTGCATCACTCAGAAAGAGATTATAGTAGGACCCCTATAACAGGTGTTTCTGTTTGCTATTGTCAATGATGATCTGCCTTTTTTTCTGAAGGTGAAGCTTTCCCTGCTTGTGGGTAATATCTGTCTCAGACTGCCGCATCTCTTATATCAGCTAGTGCACATGCCCAGTGTGATGTTTTCTATGCCACTTTGTAGTTCATCTAGCAAGAAATACAACTTATGTTTCGTAAACAGCATACAGCTATTTACATTTCACCAAAAGGTTTTGTTATCCAAAATCAAATCACTGTCCAGGGTAAGGCAGTAGAAAAGTGTTTTTACAAGAGTCATGTTTGCATTTTTTAAGTCCTTTATAGATCTACTGCCATAGGAGTTACCTAGGACATGCATACTATCAATCTTTGGAGAGCTCATTTTTATCACTATTACAACAAGTAGGAAAAATCTAAATCAATTTTGGAAGAAAAATCCAAAATTGCAGACAAAGAAGAAAGGATCTGGTGCATTAAAGCTATAGCAAAACTGCCCTGCTTCTAGTGTTCATGCAGATGGATGACTAGGTTGGAGCTTCAAACTGCTGAGCAACGACTTTCTTACATGTGACACACATGATGGCAGTCCTAGTAGGCAGTTTCGTGAAAGTGGCTGTCATTGTTTCAATGCAACTGTCATAAACAGTGAGAAAGCTGCTTAAACAATGTTTAATTGCAGGAAAACTTTGTTTACCCATCATACAGGAGATAAGAAATAAACATATTTTCCTATACCTTTGATTCACTTCATGTAGTACCTCATGTGTCTATCCAGACTGAAGGAATGTAAAAGCCATGCTGCTTGAAAGAAGGCAGCTATCTATATGGGTTGATTTTGAGGAAATGCTAAAATGAAATATGGCATAAAAAGATTTGATCTTACAGCTACCTTACCCTTATAAAAACTGTACACCTCTCAGTTTATATCAAGGTATAAAGCTTAAAAAGCTTCTAGCAGACATTATAGCAACTAAGAAAATGTTTTCAATGAAAAACTAACGCAAAGAAGAAAACTGATTCAAAGGGCAACAAAGTCACATTTTCTTCCATAAAAAGTCAATCTCAGATAATAAAAAGTGCAGACTGAGTAAACCTCAGAAGTAAAATTCCATTTTAAAATGCTTTGACTTAGGTTCCATGTAGATCTGTGGGATGACAAGGATGGTATCACATTTACAGTCTTGACTTCTCTCCCCCTTTAATCATGCCAGTGTTATCCCACCACCAAAAGTCTTAAAGCCATCAAACTGTAGAGATTACAGACTCATCTCCATCTTCTGCTCACTTACCAATCTTTCTGATAAACAGATCTATGAACAAATCTTTTATCATACAAATGTATATGCACTATTATGTGACCAGCAACTTGGATTCCACAATGCACTTAGCACCCTGATTGCACTCTATACAGTTGCAAACAGGATGGATAGCAACATAAATGATGGCCTTCTCACAGGTGCTACATTCATAGACATTCAAAACTTTCAGTCATCCCCTTTTCTCAACAAACTCTCTAAATTAGCTGTGATGCAAGCACAGTACAATGATTCAATACTTCCGGGAAAACAGGATATTCTGTGTATACCGCAATAACACATTTTCGAACAAATCATCATTAAATATTGTGGTAGTACAAGCTCCATCCTAAGATGCCCACTTTTCTCTAAATACATAAATTACCTCACCCTTGTCCTACCCCAGGTGGACATAATTATATATGCTGACGACTTCCTCCTTATTGTATCCAAAGACTCTCTCAACAGACAGCAACACAGCTTGCAAGAAAAAATTCTACTCCCTATGTAGCTGGGCAAATAACAAATGAATAATCAGTCCTGTCAAATCCTATAAATAATCTATAGAACACCGCAAAAAATGCAAACTTTTTCACAGTAATAGTAAGACACATAACAATGATATTCCAAATGTGACCCTACAAAAATATGTGGGTTTCTCACTTAACCCATCACTCTCCTTCTCAGACCACACAGAGTTCATCACTACTAAGGTATTAAGTCAATTATTTGGCAGAACAACAACATATTTTTATTACCTTTAGGTTAGTTGATGAATGTGGGTGTAGCGGTCAATCTGAAGCAATTGCTCGTATCTGGAGGACCAAACTTCATTTTTGAAGATGTACATAATTTTTTGTGTTTTCTCAAATTTAATAGATTATGGAGGTTTTCTGAAAATGTATTTAAGCTTTTTTGTTTAAGGGTTTTCATTAAAACAAAAAGTCTTGAATGTGGCACATGTTCAAACATACAGGACAAGAAACAACTGTATAAAAGTCTGTATGTAACACAAAAGTTGGAATACACATTCAAAAAAGCCGTTGTGTATAATATGTGGGAACAATAACTTCTTACCATAACTGCTATGCTAGCCATATTATTTTGGAATGTAAATGGCTTTACAAGTATAGATAAAAAGACGAGTACTGAATTATACTAAGAAATGAAGAGTGCAAATAGCAATGCAGCAGGACACACATTGGAAGGAAATGAGTATGTGGATTTGACAAAGAAATGATTTTAAGGTGGATATTCAACAGAATATTACGGACAAAAGAAAGGGGATCATTTTACTAACTGCTAGAGAAGCTCTAATAGTGACAGAAGGCGAAAAGATAATAATGGTAGATTTGTGGTAGTAAGGGGTTACTGGCAAGACAGGAAGATTATTCGGTCTTGTATTTGCAGTCCACCAAGAACTACTACTATAGAGCTTAACAAATTTTTGAGGGAAATAATCAGCTTTCAGTAGGGAATCATACTTGTATACTGGGACTGGGATTTGATTTGCAACAGTGAGGATGTATCTGGGGGACCTAGAAGGGAAAATATAACAAAAGAGGGTAGACTTCTGAAGAAATTTATGAAAATATTTGGAAAAGAAGATGCAGATTCAATAGCAGCACCTTATAAGAATTTACATATTATTCCCCAAGGTACAATAACTGGGATAGACTGAATAGAAATTATATTTCACATGAAATTTTGCCTTTAATTGAAAGCTTCAACACACATTCAATAACTATTTGAGATACTGCATCAATAAAAAACAAGACAAAAATGCAAGACAATGAAGTAAAAATGTGGCATTGGTGCTTTCCCACCTACCTGTTAAAAAGAGAGCAATTTAAGGAATGGGCAGTGGAAATTATATTAACAGTTATTAGGGAAGATGGAAATTTCTTCAGAGTTATAGCAAGTGGGTGGGATAAAATGCAAATGTAGTTTAAAAATAGGGTAGAAATAAAAGAAAAGAGACATTGTTAAGTAGTAACAGTAATTATTTAGAGGGACTGACAAAGTTAAAGTACTTTAGAGTAAGGGGAGTCTCACAACACAAAAAGAAGTGCAGCTGTGCTAAAGAGAAAATAAGGGAGTATCTGGACAATATGCATGAGTTTTAAAAAAATTGCTATTAAGCAACTATTTTTCATAATAACTCCAGAACACAAAAACTTTTAGCACAGCAACTTAAGCAACAGAATGTAAAAATGTCTGTCAACAAATTTAGGGAGCTTAAAAGAAGGAAAATAACTAGAGATCCTGTCAAAGCATTCCAGATATTTTGGAATTTTTTTGAACATTTGTATAAAGCGGAGAAAAGTGAAAGTCAAAAATGAACGCAAATGGAAATATTTAAGGAAAACTTAAGTATGCCAAGGTTAGAGGTAGATAAGGATTAGCAATTAACAGTTAAGATGGGAGGAAATGAAAAAAAAAGAAAACTGTAATGTATAGTCAATTTACAGGGAAGTCTTCACGAACAGATGTTGTGGAAGTTTAGCAGGCAGGGGGAGAGAATGTGATAAAGACATGGAAGGTTTTGTATAACAATATTTTAAAAGGAAGGCCTATCAGACCCAACTTCATATAGGCACATTTCAAATGTAAACCATGCATACAGCCTATGTGTTTTATATATATATTTATATATACATGTATATTTTATACCTTAAGTATTATTATTTGGTGTATTGATTTTAACATGGAATTGATTGGTCGACACCATGATGCATCACGATTTAAATGAAGTTTTAACTGCTATAATTTTTCTGATGAAGCAGAGAGGACTCTGCGAAAGCGCTCACATTTTTTTCTAAATAAAGAGTTACGTGCCATGTGTATCCGGCAAGTTTTATTTTACTTATTGCTTCTTCTTTATTATCGCTGGTTACTTCATCCAGAGTTGAGGACTTTATTTCTGTATCATGATTAGAAAGTGTTTACCCCGATACTAGCTGAAAGAATGGCAAATGTGTTGCCAAAATTGACAGATATGGATGAGTGTGTTTTGTGGAGGAGAGGCAAATACTTGACAACATTAACAGAACAATGATGATCCAAAGGGAAGCAGAATGTAAGAAAATACTGTTGCTGGTGGTGATGAAATGAATCTATTTATTTATTTATTGCATTTCTTTACCAGGATGGTTCACTGGGCCTAGGTGAGCCCATTTTCATATGAGGCTTGGAGAGAAAAGCTCCACATAAAATGACAATACATACCAGAAAAATAACATCTATTACAGGTACAATGGAGTAAAACACTGAAATTGACACTAGTACATAGTATATACAGCCACACTGCATTAAGAATAATATAATGTCAATGGTTCAATATTACATAAATATTTATACACTTCTATATTGTATAGCATTATTAACATTTATGGTAGAGTTGTATGATTGTGAATCAGCTTTGAAAGATTAATTGTTATTGGGTTGTAGGTGTTAGTAACCAAGATTTAGCAGCTAGAGTTTTCTATTGATCTTGAAGCAGGGAAAGCATGACAGAGTAAGCTGGGATTTTATGAGTAAGGAAATGGAAGCATTTGCATTCCCGGATACAAAATAAGGTTTTAGGAGGATATATGAATGAACAGAGGCAAGAATTAAAGTGGGAGGGTTCCTCTCTGATAAGCTGTGTCTGAACCAATAGGGGTGTCTTCTTTGTCCGGTATTTTCTTTATATTTAGAGCCATTGGCTAAGAAATAAAGGACTCAGAAATTCAATGATGTAACTGGTATTTTAATCAAGTAAAGCTGGCTTCATTTGCAGATGATATTATTATGTACCTGATAACTCCAGAAAAGAACATTTCATTGATGCTTGACATTCTGAATACTTTCACACCTTTTCAGGATATAAAATTAATGAAAATAAAATAAAGGCTACAGCCATAAATTATGTACCCACCCATGAATTGTTTTAACAATACCCACATTTATGGGGACACAATAAGATCAAATATTTAGGAGTATGGTTTAAAAAGGCTTCTGTTATGGCAGCTACGTTTATGTGGGAAGAGACTAAACAAAAGATAATACAAAAACTGAGAAAGTGGAACCTTTTAATGGATTTGGATAATAAGCTACAAGCAATGAATATTTTTAGTCATTTTCACTTTATATATGGATCAGGAATATTTTTATCAACCAGAGGAGAAGTTGTGAACAACAATTAATAAAGATTTGAAGGAATTTATGTGAGAGGGCAAGAGTGAAGGGTTAAGTGGGATAAGTTGATCCTTCCAATAGAACAAGGTGGTTTAAGATGATCTGATTTGAAGAGATATTTTACAGCTACACAATTAAGGCTCATATATACAACATAAGCAGAAAGTTATGATTCAAAGCCGAAAGGGATGAGAAGGAAGCACAGGGGAATCCAAGAAATAAGAAGAGAGAGATAATAGGATTTTGGATGGATTGGATGTACATCCTTAAGAAGAATAACAGCCACACAGAATATTATACTCATAAAACAGCACAAAGTATTCCAAGAACTAAGCCAACACAAGAATGGAAAAGGATATTTTGCCAACAGAGATGGCTGCAAGTAGGGTACAGAAAACAGGTAAGAGGGGATTGAATTTAAGGGAGAAAACCGACAAAGGAAGCAAGGTATTGGAAGCAAATAACTCGACAGGGAAGGGTAATATATTGGGATGAGGCCAAGAAGACATTTGGACTTCAGGCTAGATACTGCCTTCCCTACCAGGGATTGATATCAGTGCATGCACAAAAGAAAGGGATAGGGGAATGTAAGTGAAAGACTTGCCCTGGTAGAGATTTTAATTGAATCTAGCGCAGAAGCTGCTGTTAAAAAATGGGTAATTATTAGGGCATATAACAAATGTTGCATGATAGCTATAAAAATATTTGAGAGAAGATTAGACAAGATTGGGAAGAGAGACTGGATATAAGCAATTTGTTAGGGAAAATGGCAGGACATATGTAAGGATCCCAAGTATGCAACAAAGTCTATAATGTTTAGGAGATTTACTTGGAAGTATTTTCATAAGTATTTTTATATCCCAAAGAAAATCTCAAAGAATTTTTCCTCAGTTAGATGGCAAGTGTTGGAGGTTTGATGGAGAAGAAAGAGATAACTGGGAACGTATGATTTGGGAGTGTAATGTGATTCTAAACATTCTTTACAGAATACTCTGTCAGAAATATTGGGTGAGCAAATGAGTGTACATAAGGAAATTAGAAGTTATGTACTTACCATAACGTTCCATCTGAGTAGGTGGATTCATTTGTCTGCAACCTGTGGGTATGGATCCGATATCGGATCCGAACCGGCATGGTTTATCCAGCTATGGATCCGAGCTCCTAGCTCCTCCCCTCACCCATAATGCCCTGCTCTCCCTACATGACCTCAGATTGAGTTTGCCCTGCACCAACTACCCTAACCAAGGGGTAACACACCCTATGCAGGAAACTGACAAGGCCAGGGGGATAGGAGGGCGGTATGGTTGCAGACAAATGAATCCACCTACTCAGATGGAACGTTATGGTAAGTACATAACTTCTAAATCTGAAGTAGGAGAATTCATTTGTCAGCAACCTGTGGGACAGAGTCCCCAGCTACCTGAATCTTGGGTGGCCATCATGGAAGGATATTCCGGAGGACCGTGGAGCCAAAGGATGCTCTCCCTCTACCTCTAGAAGTGATGTCCAGCTTGTAGTGAGTAATAAAGGTATGAGATGAAGCCCAAGTGGCTGCTGAACAAATGTCATCCAGAGGAACCCTAGACTTAAAGGCCGCTGAAGTAGAGACAGACCGGGTCGAATGAGCATGGACTCCCTCCGGTGCGGGCCTCCCAGAGGCTTGGTACGCCAACAGAATACACTGAGAAATCCAGCGTGACAAAGAAACTTTGGAAACTGGTTTACCCAGATTGAATTTGGCAAAAGAAATGAACAACTGGTCTGATTGCTTATGACCAGCTGTCCTATGAAGGTAAAAACGAAGCTGCCTGTGAACATCCAAGGAATGCAGCTTGTATTCGCCTTTGTTTTGATACTTAGGGAAGAAAACAGGGAAGTTGATGGACTGATTAATGTTAGCTTCCAAAGCTACTTTAGGAAGAAAGGAGGGATTGATCCTTAGGTACACCCGGTCCGGATGAAAAATCAAATAAGGCAGTTTCATGGACAGGGCCTGAAGCTCTGAAACTCTCTTAGCCGAAGTAATGGCTACCAAAAAAGCAGTCTTAAAGGACAAGTATTTAAGATAGACTGTGGCCGCAGGTTCGAAGGGGGGAGCGGTTGAGGCCTGAAGTACCAAGGAAAGATCCCACAGGGGAACTGTTTCTTTGACAGGGGGTCTGAGCAAAAGGGTGCCTTTTAGGAAGGTTTTGCATAACTTAGCCGACATAAGAGACCCTGAATCGTGTCCAACATGGTAATGAGATATGGCTGCCAGCTGAACTTTGACCGTGGAACTACTGGCACCATCATTAAAGAGCGTAGTAAGGAAATCTAGAACCAAAGGAAGGGGAACCGTGAAAGGATCTAGGCCTTGCCGCTCTGCCCAAATGGAGAAATGCTTCCATTTACTGCGGTAAATTTTTCTGGTAGAGGGCTTGTGGGCCACTACCAGAATGGCCTTAACTGGGGACAAGATACCGGGAGTCCTGATTAGGAGTGGAACTGGAGCAGCCAAGAAGTCAACTTCAGGTTGTCCTGGTTCGGAGTTGGCAGGTTCGACGGGTGTGATATCAGATCCGGAATGGGATCTAGAATCCAAGGTGGATTCACTGAATGAGACCTTAGGTAAGGGAACCAGATCTGTCGAGGCCAGAACGGGGCAATGAGGATCATTCTGCACCGCAACCGAGAGGCTTTCTGAAGTACTTGTAGCATCAGAGGTAGAGGGGGGTATGCGTAAAGAAGACCGGGAGGCCAAGCATGCACCAGAGCGTCTCTCGGAGAATCCCCTGGAGGGGGGATTAGAGCGAAAAAACTGTCGCACTTGGCGTTTAAAGAAGAAGCAAAGAGATCGCAACAGGGAGTCCCCCACTGTGCGAAGATACGTTTCGCTACTTGAGAATTGAGAGACCACTCGTACGGGGAGAGTGGTGCGACTGAGCTTGTCCGCTAGGATGTTGGTCCGACCCGGAATATGCGTTGCGATGAGAAAGCGGTTGGTGGAGATCGCCCATTCCCACACTCACATGGCTTCTCGACATAAAGGGTAAGACCTGGTTCCCCCCTGTTTGTTGATGTACCAGACCACCGGCATGTTGTCTGATTGAATCACAATTGTTCCCAGGGGAAGGAGGGCCTGAAGTGCTTGCAACGCCAAGTGCACCGCCCTCATTTCCAGAACATTGATATGCAGGGAGGTCTCTGAATCGCTCCACGTGCCTTGGACCATCCGGCCCGCAAAATGCCCCCCCCCACTCGAGGCGGGAAGCGTCCGTGGTCACTGTGGTGAGAGGGGGAGATGCACAAAAGGGGCGGCCCCTGTGGGGGTCCAGAGAATGGAGCCACCACAAGAGAGACCGCTTGCAAGCCTTGCTGATTGCAATGGGATGATACAGGGGGAGGGAGAGAAATGACCACTGCACCTGAAGTGTCCATTGAAGCACCTGCATGTTCAAGCGGGCATGCGGAAGAAGAGTAATCGCTGCCGCCATAGACCCTAGCGCCCTCAGGATCAATTCCGCAGGTGATGAGCTGGAGTGAAGGATGGCCCGCACCTGGAGTCGCAGATTCCGAACCCTGTCGGTTGTGAGAAAGGCTCTTAAATTTCTCATGTCTAACCTGGCTCCTATAAATTCTATTGTTTGAGTAGGGACCAGGTTGGACTTTTCTATGTTTACCGTGATGCCTAGGTTGGGAGCTAGACGAAGGAAGGAGTCTCTTGCCAAAGAGAGTAGATGCCTTGTTGGGGTGGTGAGAAGCCAGTCGTCTAGGTACGGAAAGACCTGAACCCCCTGAAGCCTCAGGTGGGCCGCAACCACTGCTAACACTTTGGTGAACACCCTGGGGGCTGTGGTGAGACCAAAGGGAAGGGAAGGACCCTGAACTGGTAGTGACTGGCTCCCAGCTGGAAGCGAAGAAACCTCCTGGATCGTCTGTCAGAATGTGGTAGTACGCGTCCTTGAGGTCTATAGAGCACATCCAGTGACTCTCCCCTAGAAGGGGGAGGATGGACTGCAAAGTGACCATCCGGAACTTCTCTTTGGGAACTGACAGGTTCAACAGGGACAGGTCTAGAATGGGTCTTAGGTCCCCCATCTTTTTTGGCACTAAAAAGAACCTGGAGTAGAACCCTGATCCGATCTGGTCTGGGGGGACGGGCTGGATGGCTCTTTTTCTCAGCAGATGGCCAATTTCTGCTGAAGCGGCCTCCCTCTGATTGGGTGGAACATCGGGGAGGATTTTTAACTTTGGGACATGAAGAAAGGGGATCTTGTAACCTCTGGATATAATCTGGAGTACCCAGCGGTCCGATGTAATGGACTCCCATGCCGCTAGGTGCTCCGAGAAACATCCCCCAACTGCCTCCAGAGTGGAGCAGTCGGGCAACCCATCAGGGTTGCTGCGTGGGCCGTTCAGAGAAAGGTTCCCTGGACCCAAAGTTCCTGGGAGCCCCTCTGCCCCTAGGGCGGCGTCCTCCCTGTCCTCCTCTGCCGCGGAAGGACTGGTTGTCCGGAGCGGGTTGGGAATGCTGCGACTTCTGGAACCACATCTTCTTCTGGCCCTTTTGGTTCCTAGAGTAGGACCTCTGGGGCACAGAGAAGCGGACTCCGATGGCAGACAGTGTCTTCCCGTCCTTCTCGCTCTGAACCAAGGTATCGCGAACCATCTTGCCAAAAAGGGCAGAACCGTCAAAGGGGGCATTCGCGAATGACGCCTTGAAGGGCTCCGTAAAATTGCAGTGGCGGAGCCAGGCCTGCCATCTTGTGACTAGGCCCACTCCCGCAGCTCTAGCGGCTCCCTCGGTAGCGTGGGAAAGTAACCGCATAGAGGTGTTAGTCACAGAACGAAGAGTGGCCATACGGGTGGAGTGCATAAGTTTGTCCTCCTCCGATATGGACTCAGGGGGGGATGCAGCGTATTCCTTGATAAGATCGCGCTGCATCCTAATGACGTGTGCCAAATAGTTGAGCGCCCTCACTGAGAAGGTCGCTGAACTAAAGATTCGCTTCCCCAAACGGTCCATCATCTGAGACTCCTTGCTCGGGGGATGGACTGAGGGACTCTCCTGGGCGAGTTCCCTCTTAGTGGCTGCTGCCGACAACATGGCATCTACCGGGGGTCCCTTGCTCCAGTGGGCACGGTCAGCAGGGGGGCTAAGGATCCTGTCTGGCCTCTTAGGGACTGGATCCATGGTGTCTGGGTCCTTCCACGCCCTGGTGGTAATAAGGTCCACCAGGGGGTCAGCAGAGGGGACACCCAAGAGGTAGACGGGCTCGCTTCAAATGCCTCCAAGAACACTGACTCATCCGAGGAAGACTTTGGGGCAGACCACCCACCTCTAATCCGTAACATTTCCATGATGTCTCCAAAGGAGACATCCTCAGGGGGTGATCTTGGGGAGCCTTCCCCTTCCTCCAAGTCAGTGTCTTCGGTCAAAGACTCGGGGGAGTCTATGTGCCTACTCTTACACGAATGCTTGCGAGGTGCTTCCTCGGGGGGGGGGCTGTCCGAGGAGCCCTCACCAGCAATGTCCAGAACCACAGGAACTGCTTGGGGCAGTGAAGCGGGCTGTCCCGGTGGCCGGGTGATGGAAGCCTGGCCCAGAGCAGATGGAGTGCGGGACGGAGCCGAAGCTAGGGCCGGGGATCCGGATGCCCTCAACAGAGCCCTCTCCACTACATCAAAAGCCGAGGGGGAACCAGCCTCGACAATAGGATCCGAAAGTCGGCTTCCCCTCAGATTCCCCTCGGATCCGATGAGTGGATCGGAGCCGGCGCCGAGCCCCTCGGATCCGAGGGACCAGTGTGCTCCGACAAGGACGGCGCCAAAGGCACACTGAGTCCCTCAGATCCGAAGCTCGAGCCAAGGCTCCGAGAGGTCGGATCCGACAGACTCGAGGGCAGGGTCGGATCTGAAGTACCCAGTACTGTCGGCGCCGACCCACCCGCGACTCTGAGGCTGCCTGGCTCCGGGCGTTCCGAACCTGGGTAGTGGGTCGGAGAAGGAGCAATGGGCTTAAAAAAGGGGGTCGAGCTCCCCCCCAGAGGGGGGGGGAGGCAGGAGCACTCCCATCTGCATCTGGGCCTGGATGAACCTTCGCATCATCCAGTCCAGATCAGCATCAGAGAGGCTGCAAGTAGACCTCGACGAAGCCACCGAGGTAGGCCTTGAGTGCCACCTCGATAGCCTCGATGGAGGTCGGGTCTCCTCATCCTCAGGCTCTGGTGAAAAGCACGGGGACCGGAGCCGAGGAGGGGGAGAGCCAGCAGCCAGAGAGGCTGGAGGAGAAGCCTGCTTAGCTGGCGGGGCTGAAACGGAGGTCTCGGCCCGCCGCTTGTGGTGCTTCTCTCTCCGGTCCTTTTTCCTGGCTTCCCTCTCCTCCAACCCTTTGGCGGGAGTTTGAATCCCGGGTGGAGGAGGGGGATCAGGCAAGGCAGGGACTGCCGAAGCAGTGACCACCAAGGGGGTGGGGGCCGAAGCCGAGTCTGGGGGCAAGAGTCCCGCCAAGACCAGCTTCGACCTCCGCTCCTTCAATGCCCTGGGGTTGAACCCTGCACAGATTGAACACCCTGAAGTGACGTGTTCAACCCCAAGGCATCGAACGCACCGAGTGTGGCCATCAGCAGGGGAAAGCTTATGGCCACACTTGGAGCACTTTGAAAAAATAGCCTTTGGGGCCTCAGACATCACTATTTTTTTTTTTTTTTTTTTTTTAAATAGTAACAATAAAATAAACTAAAACACTCACACAAAGGCCCCCCCAAAAAAACACATACACACACACTAACTACGAACCAGCGAAGGGAGGGTAAAAACTATATTAAATTAACCCAAAAAAGATATAAATAGAAGGGAAACCTATAACTTTCACACAACTTAAAAGTTTTAAAAGTTTTAAAACCCTTTAAATAAGACTTAGCTTTTGGAGCTCTGACGACCCAGCCTTCACCATGCGCGGCAAACTAGATCTGAGGTCATGTAGGGAGAGCAGGGCATTATGGGTGAGGGGAGGAGCTAGTAGCTCGGATCCATAGCTGGATAAACCATGCCAGTTCGGATCCGATATCGGATCCATACCCACAGGTTGCTGACAAATGAATTCTCCTACTTCAGATTTATTATTTTGAAGTGGGACACAGGATCCGAATTGCCTTCATAGTAAGGCCTTGTTAGGTTTAATGTTGGTGGCTTCCAAAAGAGCACTTACAATGAAACAGAAATCAAAGTTTAAACCAGCTGTATTTGAAATACTGAATATTGTAACAGAGATAAAATAACTGGAAGTGGGATTTTTTAGAAAGGGAAGGAGCAAATTATATAGAAAAAAAGTGGAAACTGTGGAAAAACTACATGCAAAATAATGTTCAAGAGGAAGAGTCAGGTTTAAGGGAAGGCAGGAACTGAGCAATTTATTCTTGGACTGATTAAATTATAAAAAAGTACATATGTGATGTATAATGTATGTAACTGGAAATGTGTTGATATGTTTTTTTCTTCTATATTAATGTATGTTTACAATTGTCTTCAGTGATAATTTAATAAAGGTGTTAAAAGGATTCACCTTCACTTGGTCAACTAACACATGTCGACATCCTGAAGGTAAACCACTCTACATCGAATTCTGAAAATATGACTACCTAGTATGCATGCACCAAGGAAGAACCTCATCATAAATAATTTCAAAACATTTTTTTGCAGGAAGGCAATTCCCCCACACCCTTCATTAATTATATAGACCAACTCTGAGATTGTACAATCCCAAGGGAATATTCCCCTTCCCAGGAAATATCAATATCGAATACTTGTCGACTATCTGTATAATCGACTAAATGAGGTCAAATACACATGTCAACCAAATTCTCTGCTGACCAAACCAATGGAAACCTAAAAAAAGATAATACGTTTCTGATATTCATTAGAAATATATACATATCTTCTTGTATTTTGAACCATTTCAATGTTAAATCATGAAATTACTTGTATTTGCATGAATTGCCACTTCAAACTGCCTATTATAAACCTGATACATCAAGAAGCAAGCAAATAATTTCAAGTTTCTACATTTGCTTTTGGATATCTTTCTTTTTTGACTATACTGGATCATGCATTATCAACATTATGCATATTCCTTTTAAATAAATAAAGAGTGATGTAGATCAGAAATTTCATAAACATGCATTTTCACATAAAACTAAGGAAACAAAATTCACATAACAAGAAAGCAGGTTTTGGGATAACATAATATCCAGTAAGAGAATTTCTTCCTAACAACTTCTACTTGAAGTTCTCCTGGTGTTCCTCAAGGAATTTAATTAATTTACTGATTTATGTACCTATTGCAACTTTTTGCGGAATGTCCCAAATGACCCTTTTCAAAGTTGGTCAGGGAAGAAATCTGCACACTGTAGTCACATATGATATGGACACTACAAGCAATTTGTACATGTTTTAAAAAAACAACTTCAGCATTTGTTAACCTAGTAGGAACCCTGATCCTAAACTCTGCTAAGTGACATCCTACAGAAGAGAAATCATAAAAAACTGTAGTTATATACATTAAGTACATAAAGCATACACTTCATGTAAAACATTAGATTTATACAATACAGAGGATCAATAACTTCAAAGAGTGAAGAATATACTCTAAGCTAAGACTCTGGGACAAACACGTGGATGAGCTAATTTAAAAGGAGAGAAGGAGCTATGCTAGTAATTATCAAGATATGACGCTGCATGGATTCAGAGAGGTAGTTTGGGAAGGTTGTTTTTAATAAATGTTTGAAGCACCTGTGTTGAAAATGATAGTTCAGCATTAAGAAGGCTGAAGGCTCTGAGGAATGAATGAAATGTTGATAGATGAATATCAACAACAGAACTCCCCCTATAGACCCATCCCTACGAGGGCTGAATCCAACCATTCTGCCAACATTTCACCCTCTGAATTCCTGAAAAAACTCGCTAACTCAGAACTCCTCTCTCATAGCCAAGCAAAATGATCCTTACACTACAATTAAAAGCCTCCCTTCGAAATCACCAATATCACTCCCAGACAGACAAATTAGACCCTTAGTAAAACAAATCTATACTGACTCTCCTTCTGACCTTGGCGACTTGTGTCCTTGGTTTTTGTAGCACTCTAGAAAATTTGTCTCTACCACCCTGAAACACATTAAGACTTAAATCTTACTACCAACACCATCCCGTTATATGGAAAACGGCCATTGTAAGATGCATACTCAAATATCCTAAACCTACAACTAACCACTTTAGACCAATTTCAAATTTCTTTGCTGTTGTCAGAATTCTGGAGAAACTACATTATAGACAGCTTACCACCTACCTGTAAAATATCACCAATTCTACAACAAACAATGCAGCTTCTGGGCAAGCAGAAGCACCCAGACAGTGTTTTGGATCCTGACAGGTTAAATATCTACTAACATGGATAAAACAAGCCTAACAAATGCTGTGACATAACCAGAGCCCTCAATATGACTGATCACTCAGTACTAGTTACTTATCTAATAAACAGATGTTAGCCCAGAAACCCCTCCTTGGTTCAAATATTTCCTGGACAACAGATCCTTCAAAGGATTGTCTCTGTCCTTTCAAACTCTACCTGCATTCACTCTTGGGTTCCACAAGGCTCTGTTTTCACCACACTATTCTTCTCAGCTATGAAGGATCTAAGACATGTTGACTAAGAATACCCTCTCATCTGAAAAGATGCTCGCTTCAAAGCCCTGTCTCTTTACTCAGTAACATACTGAGATGTGATCTTTGCCTGGCATACAAGACATCCCTGGACCATGTTTTTGATGACTCTTTTGCACATCAGCAAAACAAACAGCATCAGAACTACTAGATTAAAAGACCTACATTTTGTTTGCAACATAAACAGGACATGTTGGACAGATACGTTTCTCTGAGAATTTCCATTCTCTGGAACAGGCTCCCCATCCATGTGGAACAGAGTTCCTCCCTATCCCTATTTAAGCACAACATGGACCTATGGATAGGTCATCAGATATTTGCCACTTATCTTGCTCCTAGATCTCTGATGGACAGAGGCAGTCAGTAAATAACACTTACAAATCAATATAAATCAAATATGTGCATCACATTTGGGTTGCACAGCTACGCTTTTAAGGGCCTTAGTGGTTATTACCTTTGTATACTATACACATATGAAGCTCGCACACTAGATGCTCCCAAATGTGTTGATCCTGAACAGAAAGTACAGTTGTGTACACTTACCCTAAATGTAGATGTTAGAGTGTATTCACTGTTGCAGTCATCACACTTGGGTTATCTGCCTGCGGGTAGCCCTCAGTTGGCCCGAATACCAGAGTCTTAGTATTTCTGCATCAGATGCTGTCACTTCTTCCATGATGTCAGGTCATCAGGGGTATAAAACAGGCATCTGACGCCATTACATCAGTTTTTCTTGCCCCAAATGTCAGGAGCCCCCAAATAGGGAGCTAGTGTATGGTGTGGAACACCACCAGTAAAAAGTAAATACCAGTGCAATTAGGAATGGCAATAGAAAGGAGAGGTAGAAAGACAGAGAAAACCAGGGGGCTGGAGGGAGGGAAACCAGGACTGCAACAGTGAATATACTCAAACATCTACATTTATGGTAAGTGTACACAACTGTACTATGTTCTTCATGTTTCACTGATGCAGTCATTACACTTGGGTTGATTCCCAAAGCTGAGGATGTGTGGAGGCAGTCAAGAAGTGTTAGGTCTGGCTAGTAGGCCTTGCAAGACTGCTGTAGCAAATCCAGCCCTGGATTTGGAAAAGATAGGTAAGTGGTAATGCTTGGTGAAGGTGTGTACAAAACTCCAGGTTGCAGCTTCCAGAATGTCCCTGGTAGGGACTCCCCTCAGAAATGCTGTAGAGGTGGAAGTAGCCCTAGTGGAATGTGTTCTTACCCCCTGTGGGGTAGGTTTTCCATGGTGCTTGTAGCAAAAATGGATGCAATGTGCTATCCATTTGGAAATGGTTTGTTTTGAAATGGCCTTACCCTCTGCCCCAGTAGCAAAGCTGACTAGCAGCTGGTCAGATGTTCTGAAAGGTTTAGTCCTGTCAAAGTAGAACCTCAGCTGTCTGTGCACTTCCAAGGAGTGCAGGATCCTTTCCCCTTTATTCTGAGGGTTAGGGAAGAAGGTTGGTAAATGTATGGATTGGTTTAGAGCCATGCTGGACACCACCTTAGGCATAAAGGATGGGTTAGTCCTGAGGGAAACCCTGTCAGCATGGAAAATAATGAATGGTTCCACAGCCATTAGTGCCTGTAACTCAGACACTCTTATAGCTGAAGTCAAAAGTTAAGGTCCCAGGCAGGGGTGGGTGCTCTCCTAGGGGGCCTTAAGTTGTTAGCCCCTCTCAGGAACTGTTTGATGAGAGGGTGAGAAAAAAAGAGGTGGCTCAGTATTATAATGAGCTGAGATGGCAGAGGCATGAATCTTAATGGAGGAGAAGGATACATCTCTGTGGAGTACCTCTGCTAGGTAATCCCAAATTAGAGTTCAGGAGGGCACTGCTGTGTCCTTTCCTTTAGACTGATTCCAAGAACAATATCTTTTCCACTTTTCAGCATAGGATTTCCTAGTACTAGGCCGTCTGGCTTCAAGAATAATGTCCAGCACCTGTTTGCTGAGGGTTGCTGGTGGTGTATTCAAGGGATAAGCCAAGCTGCAAGGTTTAGGGTTTGCAATTGTGGATGCAAAATCTGTCCCTCCTGCTGAGACAGCAGGGTAGTAGTCTGGTGTAGGTCCCAGAGTGGCACCCGTTGTTAGGCTGCGTAGGACTGGGTACCAGTGCTGGCGTGACCAGTCTGGGGCAATAAGAATTGCCCTTGGCCTGTCCTGCTTTATCTTGAGTAGTACTCTTGAGAGAAGGGGAAGAGGGAGAAAGGCATAGACTGAGAGGTTTTCCCATTGAAAGGATAGGGCATCCAACTTCCAGGCCTTGCTGTGAGGGTTCCTGGTGCAGTATTTGCTTAACTGGTGCTTCTGGGGGGAAGCAAAGAGGTCCACCTCCGGTGTCCCCCACCTCTGGATCAGAAGGTTGAAGGTGTTGTGCTCCAATTTCCACTTGTGTGGGTCTAGGAGATTTCTGCTTAAGTCATCTGCCAGTGAATTTTGTTTGCTTGGCAGGAATTGAGCTTGTAGATGCACTTGGTTGCTCAAGGCTGTGTTCCACAGGGCCATGGCTAACCTGCAGAGTGGGTAAGAATGGGTTCCACCCTGCTTGTTTGTGTACCACATAACTGTGTTGTCTGTTTTTATCAGCAGTTGTCCTGGAAGGATTAGGTATCTGAAAGCTGTCAGAGCATTCTGTACAGCTAGCATCTCTTTTTGATTGATGTGCAGGAGAATCTGCTGTGGGCTCAAGCGGCCCTGAATGCATTTGCCTGCCATGTGAGCCCCCCATGGATAGTCTGATGCATCTGTTGTCAAGGTTTGGGTGGTGAAGGGTTGAGTGAAATGCAGTCCCTTGTTGTGACTGCATGCTTCTGCCCACCAAAGTAACTCTGCCCTTAGACAAGGTATGATAGGAATGACTGTTTCCAGGTCCTGAGAATGTTGGCACCAAAGACTTTTTAAGTACCATTGAGGTTTCCTCATATGCAGTCTTGCGTATGGAATTAGCAGAAAACATGAGGCCATTAACCCTAGGGATTTCAGTATGTTCCTTGCAGATAGCTGGGGTTCTGGTGGCCATTTGTTTGAAGTAGTTTGTCAGATAGACTTGTTTTTCTGAAGTGAGAAATGCCATCTGGGAAGTTGTGTCCAAGCTTGTTCCCAGGAATACAATCTTTTGACTGGGTATCAGTTGTGATTTCTTTTCATTGATGGTGTACCCCAATGAAGTGAGAAGGCCTTTTACAAATGCCAGGTGCGGAAGTAGCAAGAAAAAAGGATCCCCAACAAGGTACTTAGCTTTAAAAGACTTCAGGATTATAAACTTGAAAACGAAAAATTTCAGGTAGCGGCCGACCGGCACTTGCGAACTGCTTCTGCTTCGGGCTCCTCCTCGGCAAGAAAGACTGATGTAATGGCGTTGGCTGCCTTTTTTATACCCCTGATGACCTGACATCATGGAAGAAGTGACAGCATCCGATTCAGAAATACTAAGACTCTGGTATTCGGGCCGACTGAGGGCTACCTGCAGGCAGATAACCCAAGTGTGATGACTGCAAGAGTGAAACACTAAGAACACCAGAACTATACAGATTTGAAGCCAGTTGTAGCTGACCCCAACAAACCAGATGCTATGCAAGGTCAAAGCAATGCAAAGTCACATAGTTTGCAAGTACAAAATACAGGAATCAAACCCTGGATTACAGCATGAAAGTTATTAGCAATTCATATCCTTAATGTTCTGAGCTAAACTGTCACATTTACTACAACGGCTGCATAACTTTATATCAACAGCAATTTATCAGAATAACAGGCTTAAATATCGATAGCCATTCATCTAATGATACCAATATCACTGCCTCTTTAAGAGGCTTGCAATAAATGTGACACACTACACACGTACATAATACAGGAAAATAGGGAATTAGGCTCCTTAACTCCCTGGCTCTCTGATGCAGAGGACTAAAGCCCTTACCGCAAACCAAGTCCATATAGTGACTTAGGCACTGGAACAGTTGATTGGAACTGGGAAAGAGGGAGTGATAAGTGCTGACTCATCTCTCCTGGGGAAGGAACTGTGGTTTCTCGAGCTGCAATTTGGTCTCTTGCAAGTAGAGGCTTACAGTTTACAAAGTCTACTGATGTCAGTAATAATGGGCTTGGATCTCCCAAGATGGAGCAAGCTAGCATGCATGTCTGTGTGTGCATACATACACACACACACACACACACACACACACACACACACACACACACACACACACACACACACACACACACACACACACACTATGGGAGGACATAGGAAGCCCCTGCAGTAACATAAGTGCCCATGTCAGACACCAACTGGGTTAGGAACTTAAAGCAGGATAAACTCTGATGGCTGCCTGTACATGTCAGTCTTTGCAGTCACCTTTCACCTCACATTGAATGAATCCCATGATAATACATATTGTGACTCCTATGACTGTTTCCATTTCCACCAGGTAGCTATGCTAGTATGAAGCATTAGCACACACATAACATACTGGGGAAGTACAGGCTGTGTTAGAGAGCTTAAAACAACAGACAGCAGACATCTGGAATTATGTTCTTGTCATTACCATAATAACTGGAAGATCAGAATGCAGTTTTATGCCATTAAGTCACAAGTCAGCTGTGCAGGCCTTATCTAACAACCATATAGATGAAATGTTTCAGCAGCCTGGAACTTATCTAGTAACTCGCGTCTTTCACACTGCTGGCCATACTTCACACTTCATCATTCACTATTGTGATTTTAAGAGGTCTCTATATATAGTCACAGAGCTTCATGGAAATTGATAACTTATATCCAGCAAATCAACAACACGATATGGTCGCTCATACTGCATGAAAAAATATATTCAAGAAGTACAGCTAGAATGCAGTATCCTTCTGTGGCAAACTTCCACTTTACAAAATTATGAAGGCCATATAGAGACAATTTACATTTTATAATCTGCACTTAATATTTTCTTTACAATGTGGGATGTATAAATAATGCATCCACATAATCAGAAAGTGGCACGGAGTCAAACTGGACCATTCCTGCACTTGTCCATCTACAGTACTATTAAAGGACATATGTGTCGCTACATTATTTATTCACTTTACATAACCCACATGCGGTATTATATAGCTTATTTACAAGTGGAAAAGCTGTGAAACAACAGCTGGAAAAATGGAAAGACAAAGCAGGTTTCATTTCACTTCATTTAACTACTTATCACGAAACACTGTTCACATGAAACTAATATAATGGTCTTTGAAATGTTGAATTCTGATTGGTTCTTGAAACCCCAAAATCATTATGTTAATATACTTGCTGACCTACATGGTGAGCCTGGTAACAGAAAGAGGAATATCACTGCAACAACAAGGTTTTAAACATTCAAATAAACATATAAACACAGCTATTTTTTCATTTAGCTAGACAGTGTTTACTAAAAAAATGAACATTTATGGTCTTGTTCAATTTTTAATAAACAGTACTCAGGCAAGATAAAGATTGCAGTGGTGGTACTGCGGTAGTGTTGTCGCCTCACAGTAAGACGCTGTCCTGTTCGATTCTCAGCTAGAGCGTCTTCTGTGTGGAGACATGCGTAAATGGGCGTACCTTCGTTGAAGGTTGTGCGTCAGGGCCGGCAACTCGGCACTTAAAAATCTACTGCCAATCATTAGCGGACTGGAGTTCCACTGTGGCGACCCCTAACTGGGAAAAGCCGAAAGACACAATAATAACAACAAATCAGGCAAGATAAAGAAAAAAGTTTGCCATTAGTACATTTTAAAGAATATCTGAAACCTTCCATGTAGCCCAGCCCAACAATATTACAATAATCTATATAATAAAATTATCTGTTGGGAAAGAAACGGCAGGCTGAGGGATTCCCTGTGTCGACCAGCTGTATAACTGTGCCTCTGCAGTTTATCATTGCAAGCTCTCCTGAACCCGTCTGGTGCTCAGAGGTGTCTATAGTCATTCCTTACCACTATCTCACAAGAATGTGCCTAATTGTTGGGAGGAAGGGGGACAATATGGGAGATAGTTGTAAATTAATGGAGCTACTGAAACACAATGAAGCCCAGAAAATGTGGCACTCCACCTTGGGCCAAGACAAAATTAAGTACTGTGCACAGACAGCCTTTCAACAATAGAGTCAGTGAAATATGCTAGAAAATCCCATGTTTTAAATGGCCCCTTAACCCTTTAGCCCAACTAATCTCCATATACTTACATTTTCATAATGCCTTTTTAAATTATCTGCATTTGCTAGCATGCCAGCCTTTAACTGGTATCAACATTGATGATATTGGTGGGAGTGCATTGGAACACAATGAAGCTGGACACATATCATTAACAAAAAACAAAAAAAAAATGGTAGGTTCTGCTACATCTTTTAAGGGTTGGCAGCCGAACATGTAGCAATATCAGTTTCTCAGTCTTTTCTAATCATAATTACTTGTGTGTGGGGCAATATCAAGATATTTAAACATTTTCTGCATTGGATCAGATCATTTTGGAATTACTATTAGAAAGGCATTTTTAAAACAAGCTTATTTAGATCTGCTTTATTAGTCTCAAAGAGAAAACTCATCTAAGCAATATCTGTCAGTCATCTAGATGTGACAGTTATCAAGATTCCTGGTCATACCCCTCACCTCTTAGCTCAAGAAATTTGGACAAAGCCTAAAGTAACGGGGGGTAAAGGTACAAAAACAGGGACAGATTTTTAAATATTGCTCTTGTAAAATTAGGAAGTTGCTAGAATAACAAGATTTGTATTAGCATGTATTTTCTGAAGGGTATCTAGTTTGAAACTCAAATGTATATAATTACTTAGTGAACATTACTTAATAAACAAGGCAAACAAAAAGGTGGAGAGGGCAAAACACCTCTGACCAACTGGGTAAATTACTGGTAGTGAGTGCCCCCCCCCCCCCCCCCCAAAAAAAAAAAAAAAAAAAAAAAAAAAAACTTGACAGTGTGCTGAGGAAATGATAACACAGCTTTCTTTCCTGGAAGGGAGAGCTGTGATCTTCCTAGAGGTATGACAACAAATATAAACCGCTTTCAGGAGGGTGTGTTGGACTGGTAAGGGGTTCTAAAACACCAGACTGAGTGGTTGATGAAGGGGAAGAGCACTATAAAAAGGCTTAAAATCATGTGTATTCAGGTTGTCCCACGAGTAGTGGGAAAGGCATCCCAATTACTTGTGTTCCTTTAACAACCCACATGCCAGAAGTGAGAGGAAAGGCAGAAATAAGGGGGTTAGAGGGTGTTAACTGTTTTGGGGGAGCACCGCATAATTAACAGGCAGACACCAAGGACTTTATAACCTGAACTAGCCTGTTGACCATGCACTGGGGATGTAATTTAAGGGTACTGTAAGAACATAGCTGCATGCACATTATAAACTTTTTACATTTCACTGCCTTGGTTTTCGTCTCTGTCAGGGGAATTAATAAGTTAAAAAGCATGGGTGGACACAAAGGTCAATGCTAGAAGGTTATCTGGGTTGGTATTGTGTAAACAACAACATGGTCAAGCTGATGTCCAGACTACTAAGACTGATGCCTCAAAATCTGAATAAAGAAACAGAGCAGCAGAACAGAAGGTACATAAATGCACAAACTAAAATGCATCAGGAAAGGCAATTCAGCCTACTGTTCTAGCAGAGCCCAACCTCTTAGAGCAAGAAATCTGGACAAAGCTTAAAATAATGGGGGTGCAAGGATCCAAAAATCGAGACAGATTTTTAAATATTAATCTTATAAACTTAGAAAGTTTATAGAATAACAGTACTTGTGTTACCTTGCATTTTATGAAGGATATGACATCTGAAACACAACTGTATGTCATTATTTAGTGAATTCAGTCCTCGATGATTTGCCAGAAAACCACAAATTTTATGAAGAACAGACCAAAAATATGAGACAAAAATATGGACATTCTGTGAAAATCTGGACAGTTGGGAAGTATGCCAGGCATCCTCAGTAGATCATACAATCAAACAACAAAATCAAAGCTTTTTATTTAATTATTTTATTATTCTGTTAACCAACAAGCCACTAGGCACAAATACTCCTTTTCAAGCGTGAGCCAAGTGACTTGTTAGGAATCACCAAGCTTATTACTTTACACTGGCAGTGCAATAAAAAGGCACTCCAAGTTAGATCTTCACTTATTGTCATTATCTGAAAGCAGACAATGCCTTTTCATTTTAAATGATGACGTATGTACTACAAACTTTTCAAAACCAAGACCTGATGGGCTTAAACTACAAAACAAGTTTAACAAGACTGTTTGCCAGCTTTTGTGCAAGCAAACTGAGTTTCATTTAGAGAC
Organism: Protopterus annectens; assembly: GCF_019279795.1. Taxonomy (NCBI): domain Eukaryota; kingdom Metazoa; phylum Chordata; order Ceratodontiformes; family Protopteridae; genus Protopterus; species Protopterus annectens. Next base: position 213,060,460 of record NC_056743.1, on the reverse strand, counting down.
ACATAGACAATCAGCCTAGCAACTGAGAAATGGGTTAGATATATCTGAAGTCTGATAAAGCTTAAGGAAGAGCCAAATTCAGGAATGATGCAATCTAACTAGTAGGTCAAAACCAGGTTTCCTAGTAAGACACAATGATATACACAGGTCAAATGCTTATTACTATCATACTGTGGGGAGGGAGGGTTCAGATCAAGTTGTTAGCAGTAATGTGATTTCTGCATTTCTCTTGTTAATGTTTTCAGCTTCAAGGCGAAGGAGGTTGTAACACACAGTCTTAATCAATCAGTGCAGATCAGCTAAGGATTAAGGAGGAAGGCAGCTTCAGTGATCTGTTGGGTCAATAAGTATTCAGCTACTGCAGCCCAGTGTCAGGCTGTAACTTATTTCACAGTGGGTCTTGCCTAAAGTCAGCACCATCTTGTTCCTCAGGCACTCCTTATTAGAATCATTTATCTGTTCAAGTAAGCAAAACAGATGTTCTCAGTAGGCAGGTCTGAAAAGAGAATAAAGAGAAACAAAGAAAGGGAGAAATGCCATGCAGTTATAACAGCAAATGTCCAACATAATTTAATTTAAAATACTATACAATGACAACACTGACAGACTGTTACTGACAAAGTAACAATCTAAAAGTACAGTTATCAGAAGTCATATGTTTCAACCTCCTAGGGCAAGAAATCTGGACAAAGCCTAAAATAATCGGGGGCAAAGGCCCACAAATAGGGACAGGTTTTAAATATTGCTCTTATAACCTTAGAAAGTAGCCAGAATTTCAGGATGTGTGTTAGCATGTATTTCCTGTAGGATAACAAGCCTGAAGCTCAAATGTATGTCATGTAGTGATGTCAGTCCTCAGTAATTTGCCAGAGAACTGAAATTTTATGAAGAGCAAGGAAAAATATGTAAATTCTGCAAAAGTCAGGACAACTGAGAGGTATTCCAGGAGATGAACTACATTGTGGCAAAGGTCATGACTACCATCTAAGAAGGCAACAGAATTCCAGCACTGAACACCAAAAATGATTCCTACAGGCCTCTGCTGTGCATTCCTGAGAATATGGCTTGGTCACTAAATACACAGGCATAGTGCTCACTGGCAAGGTGATTACATGGCAGTGGCAGCCATACACACTGATCAGCTGCAAAGACACTAGTGTTCCATGTTAGAACTGCCTCTGCATGTTTGTATTCAGACAAGAGGATGCCTAATAAATTTTGTTTTGGGGTCACATAAGGTAGCAAGCAGATGGCTGAGGGAGATGTGGTACAGGAGGTGTAGAAATAGGCATAAAATATTCTGCTATACATCACCCCGTTTGTTTGTGACACCCCGTCACAAACAGTGATTCTTCCTGTCTAAAACTCTTCCATCTGCAACTAAGAGTCTCAAGATGTTGTCTATTTATTTTGAGTAATCTTGTCAACATTATAATTCTGTGGTAAAGAAGCAGAAACTAAGGAAATGTTTAGCTAATCCTTGAGTCTGAAGCATACAGTAAAATAACCCATGGAGATAATCAGACTCTAAAAAAACAGACCTGCCATGAAGATGATGTAAGCGACAGTCGCAAAGATGAAGCAGCATCTGGTAGGTTAAGTACCACGATGCTTTTCTGTGCTTGCCAGCCTTATTTTTGGGACCATTATTTTAAAAGGCTTCACAAACCTTTTTATTAAACCATAGCCCAAATAAATATAGCAATTCCATAACTGACATCACTCATGGGATAATTTTGGGATGTGTCCATAGATTATAATGAAGACCACGTATGCATAATGGTACATCCATTAACCCCTAAGGACTCATTCCCATGTTATTACCTGTGTCAAAAGTCAGAGTAATAAAGGTTAAGTGAAGCCTCTACTTTCACAAGAGAAATTAGAAACAAGATAGGCGCAGAAAAAAAAAATGCCACACAACAGTTCAGCTTCAGATGAAGAAGGTCAAACAAGACAGAACATCACTAAGTCCATCAATGTATGACAGTAGCTAAAGACAAGTTTTCAAATACTGTGCCTTTAAACTCTGTGGTATAGAGGGATACACGCAACACTATGACCCAGAAAACACAAGTTTGAGTAGTGTTCACAGCGCCAGCCAAGGGGAATTGGCTGCAAATGCTGCCTATCCTATGACAGGGGAGAAGACTTTTTTTGCTGTTGCCATAATACCCTTTACCTGGGGGCATAAATCTTTCACAGATGTCTGTGCCATAAACAACAACAGGGAGAACAAGAGGAAAAAACAGATGATGAGCTGTTCAACACAAGGGAGCATAACAGGCAGACATGGACAACATCAAGTTACTCCTTCTGTGAGTATGGCTGTTCTTCCACTTCCATGTACATATTCGCTTGTATAAATAAAAAAATCCATCTCCCAGCTACTATACGATGCCTCCTCCTCAGCTATCACCTCCTATAAAGGTACAAATAGGCTACATGGGGAAGAATGAAGGAAAATGAGTGGTGCAGTTATGAGGCCACAAAACTTACGGATAAAGTAATACACCACTGTTATTGCCAGTTTTCAAGACAGACAGAGACTATGAGAGTCTGATGCTTGATATCTGTATGATTGTGGGGAACATGCATCTCATCTTACACAAGCGTTATTACTAATCAACAAATACCTATACTTTAACTCAATACTCCACAGTTCCTCAGTAAAAAAACAAAGTGTTACACAAAAGCACATGTTCTCTGAGGCCTGTCTAGCTTTGCTTGTGCCCTTCTGTTGTAAAAGGTTTATAATTTTAAAACTATGAATCATCTTATAATTTTAAAACAGTCTGCAACTGAATAAAACACATCAAGGAAACAATGGACTTCTGTGACAAAACCTATTATTATTTTTTTTAATAAAAAAAATTTACCGCATGAACTTGACTTTGTGAAGCTGGAAAATCATCATAGAGATACTATGGGTGTAAAACCCATATTATGGTATTTTCCAGGAAAAAACATACAATGCCTACAAAAGAGGTGACATAATACTTCTACATTTACCTTTAAGCAAATGTGCACACGGAATTTTCATATACTCCACACATTTATAATTTTTCTACAGAAGAATCCAGTAACTACAACTTCCTGACAGTGTATGACTCTGACTCCACAAACTATTCAACTTTGGGTTATGGCTTAAAAATAAACTTCAAAATCAGCCAAGAGGTCCTCTATGAATTATTTCATATATTTTAATCAACACGTGATTGCTCAGTCCCAAAACATCCAAAACTTTGGGAAGTCAGTCACTAGTCAAAAAATGAGCACTCCCAAGGTCATAAAACACAAATTTTCTGTTATTTTGCAGAAGGGAAAGCCCCCTGCACCCATGAAATATGGATCAAGCTAACCACCTCAAACATATATGGATTCATATTAATTGATTGACAACTCTTTGATCGAGTTCTGATAGATAAAAAAAAGTCCAACTTTTAGCAAACCTGAATGGAAAGTTATTTTTGCAGGTGGGCAAGCCCCCTTCCTCGTTAGTATAGTGGTGAGTATCCCCGCCTGTCACGCGGGAGACCGGGGTTCGATTCCCTGACGGGGAGCATGCATTTTTCTTTTGGTAGTGGGTGGGAGGTTGGTGTAATGGTTAAGGTGTTTACCTTACAGACACAAGGTGCAGGGTTTGATTCCTACATGGGGTAATTGGCTAGACTTAAAATGGCCCACAAGGGCAGTTAGCCTAGTACTAATCTATAAACCTAAACCTATAAACCTTGCAACTCCAATGTGCAGGGACACCCTTCACTCCCCCTCAAACTTATATATACATACTTTGAGGTTGCACAACAGTAGAGGAAAAAAGACAACTCCACTGCTGGTGAAAGTTGTTTTTACCCAAATTTCTCCACTCGTTCAGCACTGACTCACAGAGTTGTTGATCAGGTGACACATTCTCATTTACTGATTCACATGGATCTAGTTCACAAGTTGAAGTTTCAAAACTTTGAACTACAAATGGTCAAGACCATAAAATCAAAGTTTTGAAACTTCGAAATTGCAATAAAAAAATAAATAAATACATTTTTTACGTTTTTGCAGGGGGGCAAACCCCCTGCACCTACCACACCCTCTATTAAAAAAAATATACCAACTCTGATATCGCACTACAGTGAGGAAAACAGTACATTTCCCATTCCCCACTGTACGTCAGTCTCCATTCAAAACTTCAATCTTATGCTCACAATCATTTGTAGGGAATCCATACATACATATATAAACATACACACATACACACACACACACAGATATATAAATAGATAAATACATAGAAACATAAACGGAGAAAGATAGATAATATTAATTATATGCTAAGTCCAAGACTGCATAAACTCAGGAAAGAGGGAGAAAGTGAGGATAACACAACACTCAGTTTTTCACTTTTCCCAAAGTCTAACCACCATGAAAGAGCACCAGCACTCTTTCAAGATCAATGTTTTGACTGCTAGTTAACTCACCAGTGACAGACAATAGGGATAACACAATCAGGTCAATTCACATTTGTGTTATCAATAACTTCCCTAGAAAGTAGAAATCTGATGACTATCCTAGATAATCTGGTCTCTAATTGGATACAAAATAAATAAAAAAAACACTGTTCTGTCTAGGAATGGTTCCTGCCTTGTGTTTGCTGTTTTCCCAGATTGCCTCTGGTTTTACAGAGGCCTAGATTGAATACAGCAGCAGAAAAATGAACAGATGCAATTGTATCAAAAACAAATAAAAATGCTTAAATTTACTAAGTTTAAATATAATGGTGTGGAATGCCATAAAAAAATTGCATGCTATATATTCACATTGTTTAGCTGTATGTCCAATGAAAAACACATTATTGATATTTCTTACAGACTGAAATGAAGTTTTCTATCTTGGGTTCCTCGGAATAATCTTCACTTTGATAATTTTTATCTTTATGCGATCAGATTTAATTTTGATGTCAGATTTTTTTTAAGTTTAGTTTCTGTTGTAGTGATTCTCATTTCTTTACCGTCTCTTTCAATCTTTTATTATATCTATTAATTATTCAAGACAGCATACTTATTAAGATGTGCTATATTTTTTAACATTTTCATTTAATCTCACTTCTTTTATAATCAGTAATAAATACACCTACACAGCTTTTCTCAGGGCTAATGAGGATAATTACTACATTCTCAGCTCTTCTTGCAAGTATGTTCTTTTAGAGTGATGCAGATTTCAGTATGAACCGTTATGCCTTCTGATAAAGCTAATTTAATTACTGTTTCTGTTATGCATGATGTTTGAAAATGTGTTAAGCCCCTTAATCAGTTCTATGAATGAAGCTCTAAATTGTCTCATGTACATTAAAAACACAGAAAGATATTGTTGATTTCCACTTCATGCAACCTTGCTGCTTATGTACAAGTATATACATTAATATGTCTTAAAAGCTAACACTGTTTGTGGTGAGCATATATATTTTCTACAACAAAATGCCAAAAAGAATCTGCTTTACATTGTTTACGGACCTGGATATTTTCCTGTTACAAAATACAAGCTGTGTTTTTTCTGTCATTTGTTAATCATATTTTCTGACCTGTTCAAAACTGCTTCATGCTTAGTAATGTATTGTGGAACAGGCAGCCCATTTTTAGTGATCTACGTATATACTGTAAATGCCTTTTTTTTAATTTCCAAATGTGTTTGACATGCCTGCCATTACTTAAAATAGACAGTTACAGGTATAGATATAAACTGTTTTTGAAAAATCTCCCCTACATTTTTTTATCACAGCGACAGTATTAGGCTAGAAATGTCTGGGGAAGGCTAGGACCTGAATATTCTTCCTTAGGGTCATTACTAACACACTGAAGAAGCAGTACACATGCAGGGTGGTACAAATGTCTGACAACAGCTGAATCACTGACAATAATCATACCTCTCAACTGTACACATTTTCACCTCATATTTACGGTCTGTTCCTCACAAAAATTGTGCTTTTTTTTTTTAACAAACCACTGGGATGATCCAAGGATTAAATTCACTAAATAATAACATGCATTTGAGTTTCAGCCTTCATATCCTTCAGAACATGCATGCTAACACAAATCCTGTTATTCTAGCAAATTTCTAAGTTTATAAGAGCAATATTTTAAATGTGTCCTTATTTTTGGGCCTTGTCCCCCCATTATGCTAGGCTATGTCCAGATTTCTTGCACTAAGAGGTTGAGAGGTATGACAGACATCCACCCAGCAGGAGAGTTCATAGGTAGGTAGGTACTAGGCTATGGGCCTAGGGCCTATATAAGCCTAGACAAATGGTACCCTGGCTTTTGCCAATCAAGAAAATTATTTTCCTGTGCCCCTGTCAAGCAAAGCCACAGAAGTGATCCCCGGGGTGAATTTCCTATCTCCCATCCAATCATCAAGATTTTTTTTGAAGAGTGCTAATGAGGAGCTTTGTTTGATATAGATAGGTAATTTGTTCCAGAGTATGGGAAGTCTCTGGGACAGGAATCTATCCTTCCAGCATGTTCTGTTTATTGTGGTAACAAGGTTTAGGTCCCTAGAGTGTGTAGCTCAGAGGGATTGGGATTTCTTTACGTGGAGCATGTCCAACAGCTCTGGGTTTGACATAGCTTTGGATGTTAGGCAGAGATCACCTCTGAGTAGGCGATAAGTGACAGAGTAAAGCTGGAGTTTTTTGAGACGGTCTGTGTAGGGCATCTGTTTGAGGCTAGTAATCCTCTTTGTGAGGTATTTCTGTGGCCTTTCCAGTTGTTGTAGATGTCTTGTGAGGTACATACCAAAATTGGCGTTGTACTCTATAATGGGTTTAATGAGTGATGAGTACAGAACAACAATGACCTCTTTTTTCCTGGATGAAAATCCTTTTGTGATGAGGTGTGCCACATAGAAGGATTTCTTGACTACTGTGGTGATGTGATTATCAAAGGAGAGACTACTGTCCACCTGTGTCCCAAGGTCTCTTATCACACTTTTGGTGTTAAGTAGACTAGCGCCTATGTGGTAGTTCATGGGTACAGAGTTTTTACCAAAAGGGATGACAATGCACTTTTTGGCATTGAGCTTGAGGCCATGGTTTTGACACCAGGCATCTGTCTCAATGAGGCCCTTTTGTAGGATGTCCACATCGTTAGGAGTTTTGATTATGCCTCCTAGTTTGCAGTCATTTGTGAACTTTGTTAGCCAAAGACCTTCTGTGTTAGCCTGTACTTCAGAGAGGTAGATACCAAACAGGAGAGGACCTAGGACTGACCCCTGTGGTACTCCACTTGTGACTGGTCTGAAGTTGGATTTATAGTCTGCTACTTTCACAGTGTGAGTTCTGTCAGTGAGCCAGTTGGCAACCCATCTTGTGACATAAGGATTTATACCTAGTTTAGTGATTTTGTCTATAATTCCAGAGTGGGGGATGGAGTTGAAAGCCTTGGCAAGATCTAGATAGGCTGTGTGAATCACCTTACCCTCATCTACGGCTTTTGTGACCTCTTCAAAGACGTCTATCAGGTTTAGGAGACATGATCTGCCTTTTACAAACCCGAACTGGGTAGGGTCCAGAGTTTGGAGATTACCAATGTCATTGTTTATAAGTTCCATGATGATACGCTCCATAGCCTTGCAGACCAGGCTTGTCAGGCTAATGGGGCAGTAGTTCCTGGGGTCTGTGGTTCCTACCCCATTTTATAACAGCTCCTTTCTGTTACGCAGTGGCTACACATGAATAAAAGCCTCTCTGACATCTCATGGCAGGACAGCAATGTACAAACAGACAAACTAAAATCCCACATTTTATTTTGTTTAAACTTATTGAAGGGGTGCACTCATTTTAAACACTGTAGCAAAAGGCACTATAGATAATGCAATATAATACTGCCCGAACAACAATACATTGCAACAAAAAGTCACTACATCTGGGTGAAACTTGACATCTCTGAATACAAAACTAAATTCCTGGGAGAATGTACAAGTCTGCCAAGGAGTGTGCAAGCACTTCTTCTGGAAATCTTGACTGTGTGAACCAACACACACACACACACACACACACACACACACACACACACACACACACACACACACACACACACACACACAAAGGAAAAAGTGAGACAGCTAAACCAACATGCATGTTGCTCAACAAAAAAGTGTGGATATCAGTTCCACTGATGCAAAGGGATAAAACCAGGTAAGCAGGGTTTGATTATCAGTGCTGACACTTGGAGAAGTTTGTGCAGGGCAGGAATGGAATGATGATGCCAGAAGCACAGCTTGTTCTATGCTATGAAGCAGCACAAAAGCACTTCACTATAATAAGCCATAAGTGATCGGCTCATTACAGTTAGGCACCTAAAATGCCCACCACCCAGCCCCAGCTATTCAGATCCTGTTTCTGTGCCCTGTCCTCAACCCACCTTTAACATATTTTAGTTTAAAAAAAAAATTGTTCTTTTAAACTGCAGCAAACACTTGATACAGTTTATACCTGCCTATGCGGAGCATCTCAGCACTCGTGTTAGTTAAAAAAATAAAAAAATATTTTTAAACTGTTCCAAACTGCTTGCTAAAAATGACACGTATGAGCATACTGAGTTAAAATCCTCAGTGGAAACTTGCGGATCACAATTAATTGTCAGCTGAGGAGCAGGGATTATGAGTGCTCTGTATACACAGGCATGGATATATCTTGCAGGGTACATTGTATTAGTTTCCCTCAAATACTGCTGGCATGCACAATGAACATAGGGTCTAATGTAAAATCCCGGACCATCCAATGCAGATGGTGGCACCGCATTTTGCCATGCTTGACTTTAACTTACCTGGAATGAAAGTAGCTAATGGAGCTTCTAGAGTGAGACTAGCAATAAAATAATGTAAAAAAAAGATGAAATGTTAAGAATCCCAACAGGCATATTGCACAAGCCTATGGAGGTTCATGACACAAAGCCGTGCATACATTCTGTGGTTCTATATTTAAGTTATGTGCACTTCAATATGCTCTTTACAGACATTACTTAAAACTTGGTAATCTTGATATGCAGTCTGTTTAATGGTTTTATTAGTGCTTGACAAGAGTTGCTAGTACGGGACAAACTCAGGTACAAACACTAACTCAAGCTTGTTACAATGTGAGCAAAAATGAACAATGGAAATAAACATTTTTTGCAGGGCAGTAAGCCTCCTTATACCCCTAAACCCCCCACTTTATTAGTTTCTCACCAAAGTTACTGTACATCAGACAAAGAGAGACCAGTGCAAGGCCTGTAAAAGCTCTCTCTTTCTCTAGCAGGCTGAGAAATCAACACCCACAGCACAAAAACACACAAGGTTTAGCATCTTGCTGGTATGTGATTAGAAACAAAGTGACACGGGCAATAAAACTCAAGCTGTTATCCTTAGGCAATTGTAACACAAGCTTGCATTATTGAACCAATGACACATAGACTGTATTTAACTGATAGAGGGAAGTCCTTTATTTGCTGCTGTTAGAGCTGTGCATATACAGCATGTACAGCAGTCAAATACAATTTACATTTGGCTCTGCTGAGGTCATAACTGTTTAATTAGTATATGCACCGGTATGCACAACAAAATTTGGACAGTACAGTGGTGTAGTGGTTCGCAATGTTGCCTCACAGAAAGAGGCTCTCCAGTTCAATTTTCAGCTGGGATGCCTTCTGTGTGGAGTCTGCATGTCTTCTTTGCATTCATGTGGGTTTCTGTGGGGTGCTCCAGTCTCCTCCAACATTCCAAAGTCATTCAGTAGGTGGATTGGACACTCTAAATTGGCCTTAGGTGTGAGTGAGGGTGTGCATGTGGTGCACCCTCCGAGAAGGATTGGGCCTTGGGCTACAGTAAATGGGGGAGAGAGAGAGCGAGAGAAATGCATAGCTTTTGTACAGACAATTTAAAAAAAATTGTTTTTCTCAGCTTTTAAACAGTCTAACAATTTAACAAGTTACTTTCAAAGACATGACACAATGTGCATCATTTTTAAAATCCTCTTTGTATACTCTAATATAAACTGTGACATTGATGACATCTATGTAACATCAAGCTATATTGTATGTGATGTAAACATTAATTCTTGGAGTATATGTAGGATCGCCATGTCTGATGCAACAGGAGGACATCAGTAGGATACCGTTTATGTATCCTGTTCCTGTGAGTAACACCAGCCTGTGTCTAATAAGATACATTTTTGGCACCCAAAAAGAGCCTACAAATGTAATACTTACATAAAAGTTTTAACAACATTTCAAAGTACATTTCTATTTAATACATGTAGTGGTATGTGTTTTAGTATTATTCATTCTTCCTCCATTCAGTGCTGCCAAGTCACATCCTACTCCTGTAGAGTCCCCCATGAACAGCAGATACTATCCACACAGTTTACTGGGCAGTTAGGAAAGAGAAGTAGATTGCCAGACCCTTCCTTCTACACACACTGCAATCACACCTACATGCAACTTAGAGTCACCTGGTCACATCAATGAAGTCATGCAGACTCCACTCAGAAGGCATCCCAGCCAAGAACTGAATAAAAGAACCTCATATTGTGTGGTGACAGTGTTACGTCTATCATTCAGTTTTAAAGCCCATTTAAGTGTCTTTAAAGGAATGTTCTAAAGGTGCAGCCATTAACCACTGCGTAACTGTTGCCTTCATCATGCACAAAATACTTTCATTCCTTTAGTTAAACAGTCCACAGCAACATCAGGATTTGCTCTGCAATGTTTAAAAAACAAGTTCTTAAACCCATGGTTAGTTATTACATCACCTCTGCAGATCAACATGACGACGATTAATGAGGTACTACCAGGATAAAGAAAAGCCATGCTCCATTCATATCAGTAAACCCTCAATAACGTATGGTGTTTAATATCTTATAATTGCCACATATCAATAGGTTTATAGGTAGTTACTAGGAAAGCAGTCAAGCAGATCATTGAGGAGCCTAGCCCAGTTTCCCAAGTACCTCAGAGTATTGCCTGGTTAAGTAACCTGCGCAGTGCCACACAGTAGCCAAATGGAGGCTGAGATAATAAAACCCTAGATTAAAAAATGTAAAATCCTGATTAAATTAATCAGGCTCTCTGATTCACTGTTTACATCACGGGTGAGACAGAGTAGATAGCTTGCAATTTTCCATCTACTAAAGTGGATATGATGTTTGCGATAGAAGCAGCTGCAGGAATACACATTAGATCACACTGCGAGGGTCTTCAGTGGAATGATGCAGTGAATATCAGATGATCCGGACTGCAGAAGATAATTTTTACATGTTTGCAGGCAAAACGATATTTTGGATAGTGAATGGCTGTACATGACATTTTTTCATCCTTAGATGCAAACAGATATTATGGAAAATGGACAGCTTTGTAAGACTAATTTGTATTTATGCAAAGCAAGTTTGAATGCTTTATTGTGACTGGCTATTGTGTTTTTTGTGTAAAACACAGTTGAAGCAATTATTGTGGCCATCTGTTTATTATATTTTATTATAATCAGATATCTGAGGGGTAGACAGTGAATAAAGTGGTTATAATTGTTAGGTACAGGCCTGGGGCTAACTTTGAATGAAAACCAATTGACTGTATTGTCATCTGCTCAGATTAAACAATCATTATTGTGGATTTCCAAGACTAATGTGCACTTGTATGAAGTATGATGGAATATTTTACTGCAGCAACTGTGTTTGTGTGAAAAAAGTTTAAAGCAGTGGCCTTGGTAATGTATTTCAGCTACAATCAGACATTTGACATGTACACAGTCAACAAAGTAGAGACCATTACTGAGGACAGGGGTTGTCTCTGGATGAAAGTAACTGACCCTGCTGTCCTGATCAAGTTAAACCATTATTATCTATCTCTGTATAAGTCTGCACTTATGTTAAGCAAGCTGGTATATTCACAGAGGATACCACTGCAGTGGAACACATTCCTCATTCACACTGAACAAAGTTCATCCTTGTCCATTTTCAAGTGCAACATGGATCTATGGATGAGAAATAGACAGTTTACACCATGACTGCCCCCTGTACTATCAATGAATAGAACAGCTCCTAAATGCTTTATGTCATTTATGGGTCCCCTCAAAGCATCTATGGTATGATCCTAATTATTCTAATTAGGGATAATATATAATCATAAACATGGGATGGATAAGGCCAACCTATAACCAAATGGGATAGGTTATTTAAAGCACCAAAAGGGAAATTGGCTAGGCTTAAAATGGCCCATGAGAGCAGCTGGCCAAGTACTTTCCAATGAACCTATACTTTGACCATTTTTTTTTAATTACAATCAGACATCTCAGCTATACAGAGTCAATAAAGTAGCTGTAGTTGATGGATAGGCTGCATACAGATAAAAGTGACTTAACTTGCTTTTGTTTGTTCACAGTTAAACAGTCATTATGTGGCTTGACCGATGCAGAGTTCCTAAATGTACTGTGTTTACTGAAATCAGTGCAAAATGATTTTTGCATGCCTTATGCATTTACATGTTCATATATGGAGTTACTGCATTGTATCCAAGAAAAAAAATGTTGGCCTAATTTCTTTCATGTTCCATCACATTCAGACATCAGTAATGTACACAATAAGTGGCTATTGTTTGCAATCAGGGCAGGATATCTGTGAACAAATGAGCAAGTGATCACTGGCACAGTGGTACAGCAAGTAGTGTTGTCATCCCAAGGCACTTGCTGCTCTGACTGGGTTCTTGAAGGTGGTTCCTTCTGCAGGCAGAAAGCCCTATGGTCCTCTGTGTGGGTTTTATACAGGCACACTGGTTTCCACCAAAACCCCAAAATCATACTGTAGGCAAACTGGCATTTTTCTATTGTGACTGTGTGTAAGCATGCTATATGAGAGAGGGTGTGTGTGTGTATTTGCTTGCCTGTGTGTTCACCTTGTAATAAATTTAGCTTGTCAACAGTGGTGTCAATATGTGTATGCCTTTGAAAAAAGTAATATCAGTGCATCTTATGACAGAACTGGCATATCAGTCAGGGGCTGCGTGTTTGTGTGAAAAGCATCAGATATTTCATCTGTGAGCACATGAAACCAGTAAAAAATAAACATTAACAAGTAAATAAGGTGGATGTCTTTTGTGATTAGTGGTGGGCAGACTACTGGCTAAGTTTTGGGTATATCATTAAGGAGAAATGCTATGCATAAGTATCTCACAAGAACAAAGTTGAAATATATTACTGTGACAATTGTTCAGTTTTGTACAAATCTGATAACACATATGTGCACAGAGGGGGCAGGCAGCAACAATTTGAAACATATTATGGCTGCAGCCATTTGTTCTTTCACTTTCATCCCAATCAATCATCAGATACATCAGAGAGATACATAGAAGGTGTTACATTTTTTGGGAGGGTTGGGTAGCAAGGCAATCCCTATTCCCAGAAATGATATCTGCATTCTTAAAAGCATTTGTCTTTTCAGTTTAATAGAAAAATACTACTTTGTCAGCTTTGAAAGTTATTCCTTGGATACAATGTCCTAGAAAGAAAAAAATAAATAAAATGTAATTTACTTCCTAAGTCATAGTTATTGTGCAGGCCATCATTGTATTAAAAGGTTGAAAAAAAAACACTATGCTACACCTCAAAGGATCTAGAATCTCAGCTTCTGGTGATCTAGTGCCCAAAGGCCCCACTTAATTCAGTTATTTCCTTCATATGGTTTATAGTGCAATCTTGGTCAGTTAGAGTGGTTAGGATGTATTGAGTGGATGGAGGGAAAAAAAGCTGAAGTGTAAGACAATGTGTGAAGAAACATGAAAGAAGAAATGTGTGTGGATGTTGAAGGGAGACCAGGAAGGGTAAAACTAGAGAAGGAGCACTGGGGTGGTTCAGCAGGGAAAAGGTATGCGCGGCAGGGGAGACACTGTGGAGTTCTTTTCCAAGGGATCCTTTTCAGCTAGGCCAGCTGTGGTTATGCACATTATGATAGCCATACCTCTTAAGTGTCCCAAATTACCAGGGAGGACTCATTTTCAGGGGTAAATGCCTGATATGGGTGTTTGTAAACCCAATATTTGCAGCAAAGTGACCTCTGTTCTAGCTACAGATGTCTCAGCCAATTGAGTATCACTTTATTGTAACTATTTTAGATGATACTGGCTGGTCTCTTCCTCCTTAATATGCAGCATGGGACATGAGATGACTGCTGCCTTCTATTACATCTGCATAGCCTACCAGGAAGAGGAATTAGCTGTTCATTGTTTGTAGCAGAGTAGCAGTTCACCTGCTGAAGTTGTTTTGTTATTTTTTTTATCTCCCTAGTATGTTGCAGAAAAGAGATAGTTAAGTAGCTTTTTTTTTTTTTTTTTTTTTTACAGAAAGGCCTTCCTTCCTCTTATGTTGTACAGCTTATCTTATGCAAGCAAATTCTCCTGATTTTGCTTTATGATTTTATTCTTAATGACTGCTAGTGCACTGTGAGAAAACATCCCAAAGGTGTAAAGGTATTTTCTTTTGCCCAAGTGTTACTTTGATTCCTTCCACTTTCATTTTTCTTACTGTAGCTCTAAGCAAATTATTTAATCAGGCACTTCTCCCTACTTGGCTCTGAAAAGGGGCATTTGTATATAACCAGTTTACTTAGCAAAAAATAAATAGTTTACAACATATTTCTAACTGCCCAGTATTCTGCAGAATGTTCAGCTTTTGTCTCATTGTTAGCATTCTTCATAAAATATATGTTATTCTGGCAAATCACTAAGGTCTACAGTCACTAATTAATGAGAATTATACCATGACCCCCCCCCAAAACGTGCGCGCTGATTGGCCAGTGTGCCCGTTGTAAATCGAGTTATACTAATGGAAAAAGGTCCGGTCGCCCGAGATGTCCGTTGCTTATTTTAAAGCTGTCTTGCTATGTTAAACCCATTTAACATAGCGAGACAGTGTTTTAAAAAAAAAAAGCAACGAAGATCGCAAGATCTCCGTTGCTTTTTTTAGTGTCTCGCTATGTTAAATGAGTTTAACATAGCAAGACAGTTTTAAAATAAGCAACGGAGATGTCTTACTTTCTCTGTTGCTTTTGCCCACAGCTCTGATGTACTGCACAGGCGCGCAGTACATCAGAACTGCCGCGGATGCCAGACATCTGCGGAAGGGCAGTAAACAGGCATTATACTATGCCATTATTTAAGAAAAGTAACAGTTTCTTTTCTTAAATAATGTCATGGTATAATAGCAATAACCCACTTCTGGGTGTGGGTAATGCTAAATTTACCCACGGTTGGCTTTGTTTGGTCCCTCGGGCTTCGCCCTCGGGACCAAATCACACCAACCGTGGGTAAATTTAGCATTACCCACACCCAGGCGTGGGTTATTGCTATAATATCTGAGTGTCAAATTTTATATCCTTCAGAAATGCATATTACTGCAAAAAAACTGTTACTCTAACAACCTTCTAAGTTTATAAGATCAACATTAAAAATATTTCCCTCCCTGATTTTGTCCCCGTTTTGTGGTAGTTGTTTGAAGTAGTAGGATGTGAATTTGAATATGCATATTTATGCTAGTCAGGGGTCCCTGATTTTTAAAGTCTTTTGTCCTCGATTCACTCATCTGTAGGCTGAGAGGTCTAATGATAGCTGCCCTCAAACTACCTTTAAATAAAGTAATCTTCCTTTCCTCCTATTCACATTCATAAAAGACTATAGCAGTAAATCTTGCAAATACATCACAGATAATAAAATGCACTAGTTCTGAAGAACCGTCTTTTTTTAAGGCTACGACAGTCTGATGTACTGCAGCCCATAAAGATTGGCAAATAAAATTCAACACAATTCTGCCAGCAGTGGTTGTGTGAATAAATCTTAAAATTCTACAAGCAAGTCATCTTCTTCTTTCGGCTTTTTCCCGGTTATGGGTCGCCACAGTGGATTATCTGTCTGCTCATGACTGGCAGTGGAGTTTTACAGTGTCGCGTTGCCAGCCCGGCGGCCAACCTTCCACATAAGGCGCTCACATGCACACACTCACACCCAGGGCCAATTTAGAGTGTCCAATCCAGCTACTGCATGTTTTTGGGATGTGGGAGGAAACCGGAGCACCCGGAAGAAACCCACGTGTCCACAGGGGGACCTGCAGACTCCACACAGAAGGCACCCCAGCCGAGAATCAAACTGGAAAACCTCTTGCTGTGAGGTGGCAACACTAACCACTGCAAGCAAGTAAGATGGAAAATTAAAGGAGGTGAGCAATGCTGCTTAAACTGGGTACTGAGCTTCTGATAGTACAGATTTCTACAAATTACAGACTTCAGCAATCGGTGAGTTTGCCAGTAGTGATGAGAGTCCCAAAGAAGAGTCATTTTAAGAATTGTAAACTTTTAGCAGATAGCATTTGACTATGTTAAATAAATAAACTAAGCATTTATCAAAGAACAAAATATTGTGTAAGCACGTCTTGAGAGCATAGTTACTAACAGCAATGATCTGCCATCTCTCTAGGAAAAGGAAATCAACTATGAATCCATCACACAGAAAACACTTTTATTTATTTATTTTTTTTTTTTTGGAGTCATTTGCCCCACCTGCCTGTTAGTCATCAGACCCCTCTAGGTAAATCTCCCCACTCACTTCCCATCACTGGGGTGGAAAGACAGTCAACCTGCAGGGGCAAACATTTTATTTTGCATTCTTAATGTCCCCCTCACACACTTGGCACAACAAAGCATGGTGGAGGAGACATGCAATAGACTGTCTACAAAGGACGTCTTCTAACTTTGCAAGGGGGAATTCCCATCAAGCAACCCCAAGGTAGGTGGTATCTCTGATTTCCACTAAGGAAATATTACCATCATGTATGCTACTGAGCACACACGACCCTCCCCATCCCCCCAGAAAAAGCAGGTGAGCTCTGCACTTTCATTCCTCCCCTCCACGCCAGTCATCTCCAGTGTCAGGCCTGCTACCTGAACCTCAAGTCACCTGGATCATAGTTAGGACTCCATCCTTCTGCTTCATGGAGCCAAGCTAGACAGAAAATATTCTTTGGGATATTGGCCATGAACCTCAGCTCTTGCCCAGTAACAAGTCTTCTCCTGCATTATTTATTATTTTTTTAATCTGGAAAACAAACAATAGTTCTGAAAAAAAAAAAAGAATGCATTCTGTACTGTGCATATCCACAACATCTTTCTCACTTTCAAATCGTATTATTAAACTTCCTGTTCTCACGATTTCAACAGTATCATTTTCCAAGACCTTGTCATTTCTGAAGTAAGCAACACAGAAATCTCTCTTATGCTTCAATATCCCTTACTCTGGATAGTTAGTACTCTGATTTCTAACCATCTGAGCTAGACCTATCAGTAAATGTTTTTTCACTAGTCACAGTAATAAAGGCATTCCAGAATTAATTCCTCCTTAAGTGTATCTGGATTCCATTTTTAGGCATAATCTCGCTCTCCTTTACTTTGTAGGAACACTTAAACATTAGATGGATTGCAGTCTGTTTGTTTATAAAGTAGTAACTTTCACATTCTAGTTGACTTTTACAGCACTGATAGGAATGATGAAAAAGAAGCTTTTGAAAATGACTCAACAACAAATAGGCAAACACCACACAACGAAGCAATTTTAAGGGTATGCTTTTCTCACATTTCACAAAAACAAACAGAACACCAAAATACATTTATATGACCACATGCAAAAAGCATTCAAGAAACACAGCCTTCACAAAAAAAAAAAAAAAAAAAAAAAATACATGGAACACAGTTGTGACATGTCATTAGTATCTTGAGTTGTTCATGAGATAAAAACAAAAGTTCATTTTTTTAAAGGTAATGCATATTACTACAAATTACAAATAATGTGCAATGTAGTACATCTTATTGTCAACTAACTTTACTTCCTCCTAAGCAGTTAACATTCTTAAAAATAATAGCGTCCAATGAGCCACCCATTAAAATTAGTTGCCACAAAAGGTCAAAGTTTACCTTCACACTGATCAGGAGATAATCTCCTGAATTTCTTACTTAAGAGTACTTTCCCAACAAATGATGAAATGTCTGCAAAAATCGTGTTTTCCTTTTTTTCTGTAATGCTTTTCTTTCCCCTGGGAAAATCCTGGTTTGACATTCACAGCAGAAGAAGGCAAAGTCAAGGTCTACCTACTCTGCCAAGCTTGCTAACATCCTGAGAGTGTTTCAGAAAGGTGGACATGGTCCCGGCAAAACAGTACTATCTTACAATATCACACACTAGAATCCTTCACAGAAGAAGTGGATCAGTACCAGGACAATGCAATCAGTACATCCTTTCATATGTATTTTACTACTGAAGTGAGTATATCTGTTCTCCTGACACAGTAACTATCTTTAAAAATGTAACTAATGTGGCTGCAGTTAAAATATGCAACCTCTGGTTATTTTTTCACTGCATTATTTTCTCACTTGATTGTAAGAAGCATTGTTTAACTATTACCAAACAATATTGCACAGGAGATGGTCTATCTTTAGAAAAGTTAATTAAGTGTGATGTTACTGTCACATTTTTGGGGGCAGTCTAATAACAGCAGCATACTGACATGCAAATTCAAGAATGTATCCTTTTTCTGTTACTCAGCAACTACTGGGATCAAAGTAGAAGGGCAATTAATTCAATAAATGTACTTTTACATGCCACATATTATGACAGCTGGAAGAGGAATTTCTCATTTGTGTGTGAAAGCTGAAACTAACTAGGATCTTCTGTTCTGCAGTTTTGTTATTAGGCTTCAGATCTTTACCCACTTAGTATTATTAACTTTGAAACTGTTTAACAATGGTATTGAATTTTAAATGAGACAGGGTAGAGCATAAAACATGTAAAAAGCTAAATAATATAGCGCAGTTCAGCTTAATCTATATCCTCCAGTCATTAAATATCACATCATTGCAATAATGTCATAGAAATACAATGGCAGAAGGTACCAAAATGTGATCGCGCTCTCTCTCTCTCTCTCTCTTTAACATACACAGCACTTCTCAACAGGAAACTACCTATAAAGAACTAAAGCTCACCCATTTGTAGACTAAGGCAAGAGGCAAATGTGAATGCCTTCATGAAATAAAAGTTATCTTTACCCCGTAAAATCAAGATCCTACTCTCTCTCATTAACCTTTTATTTTCAAACAGCATGTATTTTAATAACTATGTAGAGACAACTGGCAAATGAAACCAGTTATCAAGAAACAAATGCTACAGAAATTTTCTTCTATCTCACTGACTCTTCCAGTTACACACCAAGGCCATGTTTAATGCAATATCACAATTTCAACTCTAACAAAGTAAGCAGAAACTCCTGTTGGCAACTTACAAATATGAGGAGGAGTTTAGGAGGTCAGTGAAACATTTGGGAATTTAAAGCCAAGGCAATAAATAATTCCACAAAATTATCTGTGCAAGTAAGCATTTCATTATAGATAACAATGAGGTTAGAATAAGTATACCACCTTACATGTACATAAATAATAAGTATCCTGTTTTTTTTTTTTGCTTATTTTTGCTAGTTATTGCCTCTAGCAATTTATATATAGCACGTTGTATTCCCTGCTGCATACATTTTACTGTATTTTACTGCTATTAACTAATATGCACGGTTAAACTAAAATTGTCTGCCTTACAGGGCTTGATATTTTCTCTACTTGTTAAGCACCTACTTGTTTGTTCTGATTTTCTGCCAAGGAATGTATCGTATAACTGATTTGTTTGCAATTAAAAGCATTCTGCAGAGTCTCCTTGCTCCTTTAACTGTTTAAAACTTTCATTTTGTGGCTCACACTGTTCTTCTGTTGTGATACAAATTTCTGTAGTGCTTACTGTCTAAAATAGTGTCGGCTAGTAGCTTTAGTTTTGTCCCAGTTCAGATTTGCTGTCTCTGGTCCTGTTTGTTTTTGCAGTGGTTGTTCTGAGCACATGACCAGGCCATCGTGAATTAGCAAAAGCCTTTCTTTACCTTCATGGCAGAATTGTGTTGATTGGCTGCTGACTGGTGGGGGTTGGGTGGTCTAGGGCTTGGAGTATGCACCCATTGGTTCTTTTGAGCTTTTTTTAAAAAAGCTGCTTAAGGTTGTATCTTCTGGTATTTAAGCCATCACTTTGAGAGGATTTCTGCCTTTACACACTGAGCCGAGTGGAGGAGGGGCATTGACTACAGCTCTGATCTGAGATACATAACAATAAGTATCCTGTTTTTTTTTGTTTTTTTGCTTATTTTACTAGTTATTGCTTCTAGCAATTTATATATAGCACTTTGTATTGCCTGCTGCATACCTTTTACTGTATTTTATTGCTATTAACTAATCTGCATGGTTAAACTAAAACTGTCTGCCTTACAGGGCCTGATATTTTCTGTACTTGTTAAGCACCAATTTGTTTGTTCTAATTTCCTGCCAAGAGTGTATCATATAACTGATTTGTCTGCAGTTAAAAGCATTCTGTAGAGTCTCCTTGCTCCTTTATTGGTTTAAAACTTTCATTTTGTGGCTCACTGCTCTTCTTCTGCTGTGATAAACATTTCTGTAGCGTTTACTGTCTAAAAGACCTGTTGGTGTCTTGTTGTTATACCTGGTGGCTTTGCAGTTGCCCGCCCCTACTGTAAATTTGATCTGGGACACTCCTCCAAGTCTAGTGTCATTAGCTCATTGTATCAGATACAGAGAAAACATTTGAGAAGGCCAACCCACTCAGTTTCCTAACCTTGAATTATTGTCTGTTTCTCCTCTCTCCCTTTCCTTTACAAAAAAAAATTGCTAGAATCTCCCTGTGTTCTGCTTAACTGTAACAAAAAAAAAATGATGCTTGTTTCCTGCCTTTCCTGTAACTAGTCTAGTCTGAATACAGATTTGCTATATCCAGGACTGTTTGTAAGCTTCTGAGTCCCCCAAGCCTGTCTGTGTTGGAGGGAAGCCTGCTAGCTTATCAGTGGGAGTGGTAAGCACTAGGCAAACTATCTACCACATAAGGAGTGGTTTCTGGCCCAGAATTTGTAGTTATTGGCCATTTGGGCAGATTTTCCATCTCTCTCAACTTCCTAATTTAAAAGCCCACATTTGCACTTCTTTCCCCCCTCCTGTAACTAGTCTAGTCCAGATACAGATTTGCTCTATCCAGGACTGTTTATAAGCTCCTGAGCCCCTCAAGCCTTTCTGTGTTGGAGGGAAGCCTTCTAGTTTATCAGTGGGAGTTGTAAGCACTAGGTAACCTATCTACCACATAAGGAGTGGTTCTGGCCCAAAAAGTATATTATTGGCTGTTTTGGGCAGTTTTTGCATCTCTCTCAACTTTCTGATTTAAAAGCCTACATTTGCACTTGTTTCCCCCCTTTACTGTAATTAGTCTAGTCCAGATACAGATTTGCAGTATCCAGGACTGTTTGTAAGCTTCTGAGGCCTCCAGGCCTTTCTGTGTTGGAGGGAAGCCTGCCAATTTATCAGTGGGAGTGGTAAGCACTAGCTAAACTATCTACCAAATAAGGAGTTGTTTCTGGCCCAGAAATTGTAGTTATTGGCCATTTGGGCAATTTTTCCATCTCTTTCAACTTTCTGATTTAAAAGCCCTCATTTCTACTTGTTTCTATCCTGTAACTAGTCTAGTTCAGATACAGATTCTTAGTTTTAGCACTTGAATTTGCTTATTCATGCTCAGCACTTGTTCAGAACTTGTTGTAAGCACTAAATAAGCTACAAATTACTACAGCACTCAACCTTCCTCATTACCAAGAGGAAAACAGTTTTTGTGTTTACTTTCCTCACTTGCTTACAGAAAAACAGCTCTTGTACTCACTTTCCTGACTTGTATAAAGGGAAATAGTTTTTTGATTCAGGCATGTCCAAGGGCCAGTGTTCTCTCCAATCTGATGAATCTGGGAATCATGGGGCAATGTAGCAATTGCATCATGTACACAGACAACCCTCTCCTCCTACCACCCAACACTACAACCTGTGAGAGATGCACTTATCTAGCCAAACTGGAGGTAAAGCTCTCTCCAACGAAGACTGAACTTGACAGTCAGGAGGAGAAGGTAAACACCTGCACCACACCACACTCATCACATAGTCCCACTAAACCTACACCACCAAAATCCACACATAGAAACAAAAAACATTCATGGAGGCTCTCAATAATAATCTGCTCAAGCAAGAGAGACCTCCAAAGCTAAAACGCAAGCAACCTCCAGCCCCAACACAACCCAAAAGACACATAGCCCACAGACTCAGTGTGCCACTCCACCACAGCCCATAAGGCAAAACAACATACCCAACACACTAGTCATAGGTGACTCTATAGTCAGGCACACTGATGTCCCACTCACCAGGCTAAACAAGGAGAAAGTTACTGTCAGCTGCCTGTCGGGTGGCAGGATTCGCCACATAATCCACGCACTCAGGTCATTCCACAAGTACAAATATGACTCTGTCATTGTCCATGTTGGTGTGAATGACCTTAAACGTACCTCCCTGGACTACATGAAGAGAGACATGGAAGAGCTCCCCAATCTTGTAGCCTAGGCAGGTATGACCCTAGCCCTGAGTAGCATCCTGCCATCACCCAGAATGATACCACAGTACAAGGACAAAATGACTGCCTTCAACAACTGGCTAAGCTTTTGGTGTCATTCTAAGCCGATCCAGTATCTGTCTGCCTGGGATGACATGGATGACAGACCACGATGCTTTGCCAGAGATTGCCTGCACCGGTCACCCCTGGGATTCCAGATACTGGCTAAGGCCCTTGCCAACCCTATAGTGCCTTTTTTAGACAAGGTTGAAATGACAAATTCACCACCGTAACAGGCAAGCAAAAACTGAGGGTAATGCTACTCAATACTAGAAGTCTAAATCTCAAACTGCACTCCCTCAAGGCACTCCTTAAAATGGAGAACATCGATATCTGTGCAGTGACTGAGACCTGGCTCAAGTCTCCAGAGAGCACCCCCACATTACTAGGATATAACTCATACCACACTTTTCGGCCACCTAACCTGGACTGGAACACCAAAAGCGGAGATGTGTCCATATTCATTAAGGATATCCACACCTCCAGGCTAGTTGCTCAGCATAATGCATCCAAGATTATCCAAGTGTAACTAACTCTGGGCAAAACTGCAATCCAAATTGTAGATTGCTACAGATCCCCCACCATGCCCCAGGATTCCCATTCCTCTTTTCTTGATATACTGGAAAATATTAGGGTTCAACCAAACACCCTAATAATGGGCAATTTCAACTACCCCACCATTAACTGGGAAAACAACTTATGTACCAACTCCTTTGCTCAACATTTCCTGGAATTCATAAATTCCAATTCCCTGGATCAACTTATCCACACCCCCACCAGGGACAACATAATCCTAGACCTAGTCATTACCAACATGAGTGTCTGGTGTTCTACACCTGAAGTCAACTCCTTGTTGGTCAGATCCGACCATAAGCTAATCACCCTAGATATCCACATCCCGCCCCCACCCCCCCATTAAGGAAACCATGGTAAAAAATTTCTTCAAAGCCAACTTCATGCTTCTTAAGACAGAAGTGGTGAACTTCTTGACACCCATGCAGATGGACAATACAGTTACAACTGCTGAATCCTACACAAATGCACTCTAGAAGCACTTACACGAGTGCATAGATCTTGTTATCGCAAACAGAACCAAGATGCTATCCTCCAAAAAAACAAAACCAATCTGGTGCTCCCCTGCCATAAAAAAAACTCTACAACAGAAGGAAGAAACTGTTGCAAAAGGCAGTAAAATCCCATGAGTAGAGGAGCTCCCTGGTCAGCCTCAGTAAGAAGCTGAGATCCCTTATAAGATCCTAGCTATGAAAACAAAATTGCCACTGATTCTAGGGACAACCACAAAGCATTCTATAGCTATGTCAAGAACCTCAATGGCAACACACAGATCTACTCTGAGTTACAGCACAATGGCACTAAATATACAGAACCAACTGATATTCACAGCATCTTGGCAGATAGGTTCAGTGCTAACTTTACCCCCCCTCTCACCCCCTAAAGGGCCCATATCTATACAGGAAGAATGCAGAGTTCCTATAATCACAACTATGCAGGTAAAAGCTACACTCCCTATAGCCAAAAACACAGCATCCATGGGACCAGACAACATCCTAGGCTGTGTTTTACATGAACTTCAGAATGACCTGGCTCCCCACCTAAGCACCATGTTCAATCATAGTCTCACATCAGGCTTTGTGCCCACTGAATGGAGCACAGCAACAGTTATCCCACTCCACAAGGGGGGAGCCACCACTGATCCTGGGAACTATTGCCCTATTAGTCTTACGAGTCTGGTCTGTAAGGCCATGGAACATATCATCATGGAACTCATAAACAAAGACATTGGTAACCTCCAAACTCTGTGGACCCCACCCAGTTCAGGTTTGTGAAAGGCAGACCATGCCTCCTGAAACTGATCAACTTCTTTGAGGCAGTCACCAAAGCTGCAGATGAGGGTAAGGTGGTTCACACAGCCTATCTTGACCTCGTCAAGGCTTTCAACACCATCCCCCATTCTGGAATTATAGCTAAACTTACTAAACTAGGTACAAATCCTTACGTCACAAGATGGGTTGCCAACTGGTTCACTGACAGAACCCACAATGTAAAAGTTTAAGACTCCAAATCTGACTTCAAACCAGTGACAAGTGGAGTACCACAGGGTTCAGTCCTGGGACTGCTCCTGTTTGGCATCTACTTCTCTGAAGTACAGGCCCTTTGGCTAACAAAGTTCGCAGATGACTGCAAACTAGGAGCCATAGTCAAGTCACCAAATGATGTGGACATCCTACAGAAGGGCCTCATTGAGACAGATGCCTGGTGTCAGAGCCATGGCCTCAAGCTCAATGCCAAAAAGTGCATTGTCATCCCCTATGGTAAAAACTCTGTACCCATGAACTATCACATAGGCGGCAGTCTACTTAATGCAGAATGTGTGATAAGAGACCTTGGGACCCAGGTGGACAGTAGTCTGCAGTTTGATAATCACATTGCCACAGTAGTCAGGAAATCGTTCTGCGTGGCACATCTCATCACAAAAGGGTTCTCATCCAGGAAAAAAAGAGGTCCTTCTTGCCCTCTACTCAACACTCATTAGACCCATTATAGAGTACAATGCCCCATTTTGGAATGTACCTCACAAGACATCTGCAGCAGCTGGCGAAGTATCTCACAAAGAGGATTACTGGCCTCAAATAGATGCCCTACACTGACTGTATCAAAAAGCTCCATCTTTACTCTGTAGCATATCGCCTACTCCGAGGTGATCTCTGCCTAACATATAAAGCTATGTCAAACCCAGAGCTGTTGGACATGCTACACCTAACGAAATCCCAATCCCTCCGAGCTACATGCTCTAGGGAGCTAAACCTTGTCACCACAAAAAACAGGACATGCTGGAGGGTTAGATTCCTGTCCCAGAGACTTCCCATACTCTGGAACAAGCTACCCATCTATGTCAAGCAAAGTTCTTCAATAGCACTCTTCAAGAAAAATCTTGATGAGTGGATGGGAAATAGGAAATATACCCCGGGAATCACTTCTGTGGCTCTGCTTGACAGGGGCACAGGAAAATGACTTTCTTGGGTGGCGTAAGCCAGGGAACCTTGTTGGCTAGGCTTACTTAGGGATAGCTTAGTACCTGCCTATGAATCTATCTTACTGCTTGGGTGTCTGCATTGGGATTACCCAATACTGCAAAGAGGTAAGTTTGTACACAGCCTACTTTACTTGCAAAACTGAAAAAAGAGCTCAGTTAAGAAATGTAGTATGTATACAAATCAGGAAAATGGCCTAATTAAGAAACATACTAAATGCAGTTGAAACAAGATGGCCTAATATTTAAGATATGCAAGTACAGATGATGCTACTTTAATAGACTGAATAATATATGAGAAAAGTGAAACTTTATTGTGAAACTGTTAACACTGTCACACAAGGATACTTCTATACTGCTGCATGTTATACACTCTAAAACAGATTAGGTTTATAGCCAAATACCAGGCAATCAGTCTGCAGACCATTTTTGAGCCCAGTGTATGATTAAAAGTAAAGTCTCCTCCAGCCTCAAGGACAGCAATGAAAGATAATGGGAGGGGGCGGAGAATTTGAGACTCTCTGTCCAATTTTTTACATTTATCATGAAAATTATTTTTTTCATATTTAATTTGAGACATTTGTCTTTGCACCAGTTGTTACTGTGGTCTAACCCACAATGGAACAATTAGTCAATGGAAGACCAGGTAGTACCATCCAATTTATACGCATAGTTGGCCTGAAGGTCTGAGAGGTAGATTTCAAACAGAAGAAGGCCTAGCACTGAGTATGTGGTGTAGCCACTGGTATTACTTTACTTTCAGAAGTGGCACCTGTGTCTTAAACCATATGAGTTCTGTCAGACAACCAGTTACCTACCCACAGCACAGTTTGACAATTTATATTCAGATTTACAAGTCTGTCAATAATTCCTGCATTGGGAATAGTGTCAAAGGCCTTGGCCAGGTTCAAATAAGCTGCATGCACTAAGTTACCGCTTTCCATTGCTTAAGAGACTTTTTTCAAATAAAGTAATGAAGGTAAAGAGGCAATACCTTCCTGATGAGTACCTGTGGTTAAGATATTTTCAATGTCAAGATTAATAAGGTCTGAGATCATACGTTCCACAGCTTTATATGTGAGGTGACATGGGACTATAGTTACCAGGGTCTGCAGTTGAGCCACCAATGTGTAACTGCATTCCAATGACTACATTCCAGGATTCAGGAATGTAACCTGTGGACAGTCCTAGACTAAACAGGTTAAGCAGAGGTTCAGATAGGGCAGATTTATTACTGATTATCATACAACCTAGTATACTATCTGGATGAGCTGCCATTAGTTTTTGAGATGGCCTCCAAATTACTTATAAGTGGTGGTTTGGACTGTGGAGTCAGTAGAAAAGCTATAACTGTAAGTGAAGTAAAGTTTCCAAAAAAAAAATTAACCTACGGTATTAACTATTTCCTTTGGATCAGAGAGGGTAATATTGTTTTTGAATAGCTCCAAACATTGTTTGATATTGGTTATTCACTTCCTGTAATAGTTAAAGAAAGATTTGTAGTTGCATTTGGTTTTAGTAGCTATGTTAAGTTCATATTAAACTTAGTTCCATTAAGGTCTTTACTAGTGTGTTTAAGTATGCATTAAAGATAGGTAGAATTCTTATAAGGTTTGTTTTTAAACTTTTCATTACATTTGGTGCAGATAGGGATTGACTAATGAACATGAACATTTAAATGGGAGTAGAGGTCAAAGGCAGCAGCTTTAGCAATGGAATCCGTCTGAGGTGGATTACAGCAGACTTTATTTAGATCATCAAGTAACTAAAGAATGTTTACTGCTGAGAAGTCCCTTAACATAGAGGTATTTGCAAGGTCGTGCCACCAGTTTTACAGGAGCAGGTCACTGAATTTGTGGTCTGTTTTAATAAAGGAATATATATATATATATATATATATATATATATATATATATATATATATATAGTTAGACTTGAATATTGTGGGGTCATGCAGGGGAGACCTCGCAACCTTCAAATAATAGCATGCAGGCTACAGCCCAAAATTTTTTAATAAAGCAGTAAAAAATCTTGAATGTCCAGTTTTACTGACTGACTGTAACTAAAAAGTGCATGCAGCAATTTACCAGAAAAATACAAGGAACAGCTGAAAAATATGATACAAAACATGGACATGCTGCAGAATTCTGGACACTTAAGAGGAATGCGATGTGACTGAAAAAAGATGACGTAAGTATTATTATTTTTACAGTGATGCTGTCAGTGATCAACCAGCTATTTTTAGCAATATTTCTGGCATTGTAACTTGTTTGGAGAAACTTGGAATACTTTCATTTGTGGCAGCTTGTTTGTGTGGAGGTGAACTAATACTCCATAGTCATCAGACACTGTGGCTATAGCTGCTGGGTGGGGGTTGGAGCTGACTGGATAAAAGTAACTGATCCTGTAGTTAGTTTAAACAGTCATTATCTGGATTTGCAAACTAGTTTCCATGTGTGGGAAGTAAGATGGACTCTGCAACTAAACACCTGATATGCAGAGACAGAGTGGGTACAATTGCCGTAGTTATTTGTGGAGGAAAATGACGAGATGCCTTCTGCTGTTTGCTTATTATTCTGGCTTTGCAGGACTAATGTGACTTACATGAAACAATATGCAATATTTTAATTGCGGCAATAGTTTGTTTGGAACAAGGGTGAAATACATTACATGGCTATTATTTTCTATCTCAATCAGATCTCTGAATTGCACATCCAAGTGGATAGAGCTGCTTGGTAGGGGATTTTTGAATGAAAGCAATTGAACCTCTTGTCACTGGCTCAGTTTAACATTAATCTCTCAAAAAAACAACAGATAAACTGCATCACAGACTACCCAGACCTTCAGTGCTTCTTGGGACCTGGTGGCCCCCACACACCAAAGCTATATAAGTGGATTTTGACACAGGCTTAGTAGTCACCTCTGCACTAAGCCCATCTAGTCTAAAACCAAACCTGCTCATCGGTGTAAATAGAAGGTCACTGTATCTTTGTGGGAGAGGCTGGGGACAATGTCATTATTTCTTTAAAATTCTACCAAACCTCAGAGGTTACTTCATCTTGGATTGAGCTGGAGGCAGCGTGGTCACTACTTCTTTAACTTTCCTCACAGTCTTCAGAAGAGTGCACAAAGGGTCACTAAAGTTTGCATGGGAGCAATGTGCCGTCTTGAAGAAAGACACTGGAAACATTACTGTAATTATTATCTTTTTTCCATGTTCCTCACAATCACATCAGATGCAAAAACAGGTGGCTATCTCTGAGGGGAGTAAAGAAGCATTATATATAGATATATATATATATATATATATATATATATATATATATATATATCTGATAGCAAATATGGTATATTCCATTATGTTTTTGCTTTGTCTTAATCTCATATCAGAATGATGCATAGTAGGTATCTTTCTTTTGGGGGTAGGGGGTGAGGAGGCATACTGTATTTACATATGACAGCTGCAGCTTGAAAAATATGACTGTGACCATTTCTGCCTTACTTTTCATCCAAATTTAACACCAGAGAGGAATACACAGAAAGTGACCTATTTTGAGGTGGGGGAGCAGGTACTACACCCATATATGATTCATGGATCCTCATAAGCATTTGTCTTGTCGGTTTATTACAATTTGACATTAAGCCTTGGGTACAACTTATTTCTTCTTTGAAGTAAAAAAAAGTAAGATTGAATTTCTTTGCCTTATGCATGACTTTTCTTCAGGCCATCATTGGATCAAAAGATAGGAAAAAGCTCTAAAATGATCCTCAGAGCATCTCCAACTCCATGGATTATGGGTACCTAACAGCTCCAAATCTCAGTTTAATTTAATTGTTACAGTCTAGTCTTGGTCAGTTAGGGTATGTTGAAAAGATGCAGAAAAAAGCAAAGTTAAAGAGTAAGCATGTCTTTCCTTAATACTGGTTTTCATTCAAACCATTATGGGACAAAGTTAAAAAAAAAACTTTAAAATACACCTCAAAGCATCTGGAACCTTCATGACTTAACACAGTGTTTTCCACTGCACCTATTATAGAGTAGTCTTTGTCAGTTAGGGTGCACTGAAAGGATGCAGGAAAAAATAATGTTGAAAGGTAAAGACAATGTCTTTCTTTGAGCATGCTTTCATTAAGGCTATCACCTGATGAAAAGGTTGTTTAAAAAAATGTAAACTGCATCTCAGGGCATCATGAATCCCGTGGCTTAATGCTGCTGCTTCCTTCTCAGTTATGAGTGTAGTCTTTTCTAAATAGAACATGATAAATGAATGAATGAATGAATAAATAACTGCAGGATAAAAAAATGAAAAGTAAGATTAGCTGTGAGAAAAAAAAAAGAAAGTTATCTGTGTGTAAGGCAGGAGCGGGGCCACCAGGTGATGTGCATGGGGGTGAGCAGTATGTGGTGGGGTGCAGTGACCTGAGGTCCTTTTCCTTGTATGCCAGTTGACCTAAGACCGGTCCTGTCAGCCAGTTCACTGACAGGTAGTTGAAGTCCTCCTGTAAAAAGATACTGGATTAATGAAGATTTCAGCTAAGGTGTTAAGACAACTACTGTGTTCAAAAGGAGGTATAGAGAGTATTTAGCAGCTAGCTATGAAGTGGTAATGAATCTTGTTTAGAGTGGTCTGGAAATCTATGAGTTTCTGTTTGATGCTGCATGGAATCGGCTGTAAGGTGATGATACCCAAGACAAATAATCATATTCCCCCACAACTGCTAGTAGGTCTGAATGCATGATAGGATTTAAACCCAGGAATAGGGAATGTCTTCATTGTTTTGAAACAGTGTCTCTACAACTACACATACCTGCATTTGTTTAAATTGTAGGACAATCTCAAGTTCAGACTTTATTATTTTTATTTTTTTTTTTTTGCTTAGACTCCAGGAACTGAGTTGAGCCACTTTGATGTCCAGTAGATTCAGCCTGCCTCAAAAGGCACTACAAGGACCTAAAAGACTTTAGCCAAAATGTGAAAACCTTCTTAAGACTGGTGAAGACCATCCCTGGCAAAGGAGGACGGCTTGCTAACCAACTCATCCCAAAATGACATATAGTGGCTCCCCCTAGAATGATACCCACTACATAGCCAATTATTTTGTCTTTGAATCTCATCATCATTCTTGGTGATCGCCAATGTTTTACTGTCTTGGTCGCACACATAGCTAGCTCTGTTGTTTCCTCCCAGATGTCTCTTTGGTAGAGCACCTAAAGTAATTCCTCCTCATGTGGGCCACTATAAGGTCATAATCATATTGATAAGTATGGAAGGTTCTAAAGATCCCTAGATACATCCTGGATTCTGGCTCTGCAAAGGCAGCTGTCACTCTATTCTTATCCAGCCTGGTTAAGGGTGTGTCTGTATGCCTGACAATACAGTCATCTATTAAATAAAACATTACTGTGGACAGATGCAGTAGCAGTGGGTCTCTGCACTTCTGTGACTCTCTGAGATGTTACTACATAGCTGAGGTTTCTTAGTCCTTATAGGTTCATAGGTAGGTACTAGGCTATTGGCCCTAGGGCCTATATAAGCCTAGCCAAAGGTACCCTGGCTTTCGCCACCCAAGAAAATTATTTTCCTGTGCCACTGTTGAGCACAGCCACAGAAGTGATCCCAGGGGTGAATTTCCTATCTCCCATCCAATCATCAAGATTTTTCTTGAACAGTGCTAATGAGGAGCTTTGTTTGATATAGATAGGTAGTTTGTTCCAGAGTATGGGAAGTCTCTGGGACAGGAATCTATCCCTCCAGCATGTTCTGTTTATTGTGGTGACAAGGTTTAGGTCCCTAGAGCATGTAGCTCGCAGGGATTGGGATTTCTTTAAGTGGAGCATGTCTAAAAGCTCTGGGTTTGACATAGCTTTGTGTGTTAGGCAGAGATCACCTCTGAGTAGGCGATATGCAACGGAGTAAAGCTGCAGTTTTTTGAGACGGTCTGCATAGGGCATCTCTTTGAGGCCGGTAATCCTCTTTGTGAGGTATTTCTGTGGCCTTTCCAGTTGTTGTAGATGTCTTGTGAGGTACATACCAAAAGGGGCACTGTACTCTATAATGGGTCTAATGAGTGACGAGTAGAGGGGAACAATGACCTCTTTTTTCCTGGATGAGAAACCTTTTGTGATGGTGTGCCACATAGAAGGATTTCCTGACTACTGTGGCGATGTGATTATCAAAGGAGAGACTACTGTCCACCTGTGTCCCAAGGTCTCTTATCAAACTTTCGGTGTTAAGTAGACTACCACCTATGTGGTAGTTCATGGGTACTGAGTTTTTACCAAAAGGAATGACAATGCACTTTTTGGCATTGAGCTTGAGGCCATGGCTTTGACACCAGGCATCTGTCTCAGCAAGGCCCTTTTGTAGGATGTCCACATCTTTTGGAGTTTTGATTATGGCTCCTAGTTTGCAGTCATCTGCGAACCGTTAATAAAGACCTTCTGTGTTGGCCTGTACTTCAGAGAAGTAAATACCAAACAGGAGAGGACCGAGGACTGAACCCTGTGGTACTCCACTTGTCACTGGTCTGAAGCTGGATTTGGAGTCTGCTACTTTCACAGTGTGGGTTCTCTCAGTGAGCCAGTTGACAACCCATCTTGTGACATAGGGATTTATACCTAGTTTAGTAAGTTTATCTATAATTCCAGAGTGGGGGATGGTGTCAAAAGCCTTGGCGAGATCTAGATAGGCTGTGTGAACCACCTTACCCTCATCTACGGCTTTGGTGACTGCTTCAAAGAAGTCTATCAGGTTTAGGAGACATGATCTGCCTTTTACAAACCCGAACTGGGTGAGGTCCTGAGTTTGGAGATTACTAATGTCATTGTTTATAAGTTCCATGATGATACGCTCCATAGCCTTGCAGACCAGGCTCGTTAGGCTAATGGGGCAATAGTTTCCGGGGTCTGTGGTGGCTCCCCCTTTGTGGAGTGGGATAACTGTCGCTGTGCGCCATTCAGTGGGCACATAGCCTGAGGTGAGGCTATGATTGAACATGGTACTTAGGTGGGGTGCCAGTTCGTTCTGTAGTTCATGTAGAACACAGCCTGGGATGTCGTCAGGTCCCATGGATGCTGTGTTCTTGGCTTTGGATAGTGTGTTTTTTACCTGTGCAGCCGTGATTACAGGAACTTTGCATTCTTCTGGTATAGAGATGGGCCCTTTAGGGGATGACAGAGGGGTAAAGTTATCACTGAACCTATCTGCCAGGATGTTGGCAATATCCGTTGGTTCTGTATAGTGCCTTTAGTGCCATTGTGCTGTAACTCAGATCAGATCTGAGTGTTGCCATTGAGATTCTTGACATTGCTATAGAATGCTTTGTGGTTGTCTTTAGAGTCAGTGGCAATTTTGTTTTCATAACTAGCTTTGGAGGATTTTATCAGGGATCTCAGCTTCTTACTGAAGCTGACCAGGGAGTTTCTCCAATCATGGGATTTTACTCTTTTTTGCAACAGTTTCTTTCTTCTGTTGTAGAGTTTGTTTACCCTAGGAAGATAAGGCACTGTTCTCTTAACAATGTCAAAGAAAGTTAGTTTGGTGTGTTGTGCTTATCAAATGCGTTGTGAGATGAGAAAGCAGCCTCCAAGTTCAGTAAATATTTATCACTCTTACATAATGAATCATTGTAAGGTAGCAATAGAGAGCTTTTGGTAAGCATGAGGCAGTTGTTACACTGTCAGAAAATACTTTGTATTAGCCAGTAGGCTAATTTGGTCTCTACTTAACAGTAGCAATGAGCCACAGACAACTTAAACCAATGGCTCCAGGTACAATAACAATAGAGCAAGAGTTACATTTAGTCTAAATGAATACTTACAAGAAAAGTAATTGTAAAACAAATAGTTTCAATGTAGTATCTGAAGAGCAGTCGACCTATCAAATGGGTAATCCAGTACTATCTAACGTAGCACCTGCAGAAGGAGAAGCATTAAATATTTTATTTATTCAGTTTGATGACTGAGGAAGTCCACTGTTCACCCAATAGAATCTTTGCATGAGGCCAAACACTATTGTCATATATTTTAGCATCACATGTATAAATGAAAAATATTATATATCGTTTTGCCTTCCACTGCTTTCTATTGCACTGTTGCTGAATTGTTCTTTCTATCTTGTTTTGCGATGGGTTTCTGCTGAAAATTGGTAATCTTTACACTGTATTCTTATGTATTGAACTTTCAACTTTACTGTGTGATGCATCAAGTTTTATTGGTGACTGGCAGTATCACTGGCTCTACAGGTAGCACACTCACCTTTGGTGCTGGAATGCTAGAAGGCTGTTGGGTTCTATTCCCGCTCCAGGTGAAAGGACTACTGCAATGTAGCATTGGGGGTGATACTTTCCTGAGTGTGCCATCCATTGGAAGAAATATTAAACCAAGGCCCCACTTGCCTGAGTTGGTTGTAGCACAGGTAGATATAAAAGATGCTTCAGCACCTATCAAAAGAGCAGGTGAAATTTCCTGATGACCTTATGCATAAATACCATCTTGTGTGTCCCTTGTAAAGAGGCAATGGGAAAACTGGTCAACAAATGACAAATAATAAGGCTATCCTGGTTAAAAATGCAAATAAATAAATAAATTAATATAAATAAATTAATACATACATAAATACAACATACAACTGCAGCTGCATTTAGTTTTAACCCATAACCACAGCCACAGGAACATAGAAAACTGCAGACTTTGTAAATAAAACGTAAAGCTACATTTTTAAACTGAGCAGTAACTTAACACTGGATCAGATTTATGATTCATTTAGATTCTATTTTTCTCCACAATATGTCCGTGGCAGTAGAGGAGAGACTGGGTGCCATAATTAATTCCACAACACTTCCATGGCAGTAGAGGAGAGACTGGGTGCCATGACAATTCCACAATACTTCCATGGCAGTAGAGGAGAGACTGGGTGCTATGACAATTCCACAGTACTTCCGTGGCAGTAGAGGAGAGACTGGGTGCCAGCATGATATAACTGGCAGGGTACAAGTATGGCTGTGCTTCTGAATCATTCCTGTCCCAAAGCTCACTTTTTATCTTGTTGGATATGGTAAAAATTCCCTATAGTACTTTATGGGGAATGTGTGCTTCTCTACCACCCACTATAGTAAAGATTACCAGGACAGAAAAGACAGGCTTTGAGTATGAAAGCTATTCAGTATATATGGCAAAAAAGTGGCATACCTCTCAACTGTCCAGATTTTTGCAGAATATCCAGATTTGTGTCACATATTTTTGGTGCGTTCCTCATAACATTTGTGATCTTCTGGCAAATCACTGAGGACTAAATTCACTAAATAATGATATACATTTGAGTTTCAGACTTCAAATCCTTCAGAAGAATGCATGTTAATGCAATCCCCATTACTCTAGCAACCTTCTAAGTTTATAAGAAGAATACTTAATATCGATCCCTATTTTTGGACCTTTGTACCCCCATTTTGTCAGGCTTTGTCTAGATTTCTAGCACTAAGAGGTTAAGAGGTATGAAGAGTGGTCATCTGATACAAACATGCTAAAGGATTATTTTTGGGAATATTCTGAAGTATACAAGCAGGTGTCACCTGATCAGAGAGGTCCATCCAGGTCTATGTCAATGTGACTTTAATAAGACAATACAGATGATACAAACTTTGTAACAGAAGACATGCTATGAAGGGAGAGAAGAAACATGTCTTCCACTGTCCCAGGCTGCTACAACCCGAAAGTGAAAAGTGCTCTGTAGTGGATGTTTCCTGAACATTTTTGTTAGGAGTTCATTATCTCAGGTTTAGGAAAAAAGTTATTATCAGGGCTGTGTTAAAGGTATGACCTCCAGATCCAAACAGGAAGAAATGTGCAGGTTCAAAAATACCCATACAAAATAAACCCAACTAAAACTGATGCAAATAAGAACTCAATGAAACTGCTAAGCACGACTGTAACTTCCTCTGTATGTGCAAGATTGTGCATGCTCCAAAATTAAGCAATAGCTAGAAATTAAGGGTTGAGCTGACTAGCTATAGAGAATGACTGTAAAAATATTTCAGTCACTAGAGCTTCACAAATAATTGAACTGCAGAAACTGGTTTAACAACAGTAGCACTGCCCAAGCATCACCCTGCAAAGCTATGCCATCAGACTGGCTGAAAGATTGAAAATTAACTAGTAATTAGCCTAAGATGGGGGCATCAGTTGGCCTTGGGTAGTGCAGACACACTACTCACTACCAGGGGGCACTCAGAAGAATTCCAATCTTAGCTGAAAGGAACAGATGAGTTTTACTGCTGATGCTGAAGCTATATCTCTGATACCAACAAAATGGGAAATAAACTTCAGAATCAGTGCAGTGTAAGTAAGAAGACTACATATTTAAAAAGTGCTAATATTGTTAAGGGATTAGAAAAAAGATGGAGGCTGGGGGTTAGGTGTTTTGCTTTCAAACATGCTACATTTTTCAGTTTGTTCTCTGTAAAATAGATGCTATTTTACTCAATGTGATCAAAAGTTTCATTTATTCTGGCTTTGACAAAAATGGCCCATAATGAAGTATCATTAACTCCACTGCTGAATCTTATAAAGCTAAATCTTTACAGTTTTGCATTGCACAAAGTGAACTACAGTAACTGTGGCAAGGCATGGAAAAGTCCCTGTGGAGTTAAAGAATATGGTTAGACAGTGGTCAAAATTATAGCAAGTAATAAATCATGCTTTTCTTTGGAGACATATACAACTGGATTGTCTTTTGCAGGGCAACTGAAGTGTTCTAGAACAGTCAAAAATCATTTTTACAAATAATACACATAGTAATCTGGACAACACGATGATACTCTCAGAAAAATCAGTCAGATAATGACAATTCGATTAGAAGAGTCAAGTTTCTGCAGTTGGGGTTGGGAGACATAACCTAGCTTGTATAAGAGGTGCAAAGAGAACACCTTTCATGTTTGTTTTTAATATGTGTAATTAAATATGTTCAGAAAATTATGTTTTCTTCAACTTTAAATTTAGTTTGGCCATAATGAAAGAAAATTCATTCAAGCTTCATGGAAATAAAGGAAGATATAAAAATCAGACAAGATGTTCAAGGAACACATTTCATAAACATGTTTCCACTTGCCTAGAACAACAAGAATCTCTCAAGTTTCCACCAGGTACTAAACAAAGGTTATAATTTCACATCTTCACTTTCATGACAACAATGAACAAAGATGGCTTCAACAGACTAAAGACATTCCCCAGGACTACATGCATCCTATGTTGAGAAACAAGCAAAGCGCACATAAGGAAACATTAAAATTAACTACAGTGCTGCTAAACTAGTAATTTCTGGCTTACTCTTACCTAAGACACAGTATGCTGAATACTAACTTGTTCTGGCATGTTAATGACTTGTACTATTTCAGAATCATTTAAATATAACCAACCAGTTTCACATAAGGCCATGCACAATGTTTTTGCTGAAGCACATAAAAGGGTAAATAACAGAAGCAAACACTGCTAAGGGTAATAGCCACCATTTTTTTCTGCATTTGTCTTACCTCTGCGCCTGTAAACCATTATATCCCACATCCTCAGAGCCATCATCCAGGCAGCAATAATTTTACAACATCTCTGACTCCAGTTACTTCCCAGCAGCCTGAAAAAATGTCATATGACTATATAAAGGTTTCAAAAGGCCATGAAACCACCGGAGTCAAAAAGAATGATCAATTACACAAAGCAGCTTATACTCACTACATTACATTATCACCTATAGAAACTACATACTCAACTAAGACCTCATACATCACACATTACTTCAGATGTTCAAAACACATTACAGTAAAATAAAACATGGCATTATACATGCAGATGTTCAAAACATACTACAGTAAAATAAACCATGGCATTATACATACGTGTTTAAACAAGCACTGTCGTTACACAACCTCATGCTACACATATGTAGAACAATCACTGCATTTCAACATGCGTAACTTAAAAACATGCATAACACTTTAGTTACAACTTTTACATGGAGGGCTTCACCCTCTTACTTATATACTCTCACTCCATAGCTGCACAACCAAAGAAAAACATGCCAATTTATGCTATAGTTGATATTGTGCATTTTGATTACACAATAAATTGACAAAAACAAAACTTCATGAAATGTGCAACAAAATCTACACTCAACAAAACAGCTACTTGACTAGGTAAAGTGTACTTGGTTTTTAAATATCTACATCTTATCCATATATCTTATATCTCTATCTATCTAGTTATCTATCTAGATATATACATATATGCAATAATATGTTGTATACAATAATATGTTGCCTGTATGTCTGGAG
The DNA here is from genome assembly GCF_019279795.1 of Protopterus annectens. Classification (NCBI taxonomy): domain Eukaryota; kingdom Metazoa; phylum Chordata; order Ceratodontiformes; family Protopteridae; genus Protopterus; species Protopterus annectens. Next base: position 213,022,516 of record NC_056743.1, on the reverse strand, counting down.
CTTTTCTTCCCTGGGCCTTTGCTGAAAATGGACATGTATCCAGTCGGACTATCCCAGTAAAACAAATGTAAAATAAAATAAAATATATATATATATATATATATATATATATATATATATGCATATATATATATATATATATATATATATATATATATATGGGTCTACATTTCACTGAAAACATACCACTGAAACTCATGTTGTTGAAAGCTCATTTCACTGAAAATCAGTTGCCTGCACACAATTCACTGAAAGCTCACTTCACTGAAAACTCATTTGACTGAAACTCATTTTGTTGAAAGGTATATGCCCTGTTCTCCACTGTAGTATGATCCTGGAGTAGGTATATATAGTAAGGGGGGGGGGGCACAGCACCCCCCCCCCCATAGTTTGGTTATATATTTTCTTCTAGAAAGAGTTATTCATTCAACTTGTAATTATCCATGTCTATGGTTTCCAACATTTAAAATAGGTGTAGCTCTATGCCTTCCACGCCCTTCTGTGAATGTGGCTTCTTAATCTGACCAGTGCAACATACTGTCTCACTTGGAGTGACTCTTTCAAACAAAACTGTCATTGTGCATGTTCCTTGCTTTCCACGTACCCAGTCAAAAATCTTCTTCAAGTGCACATACTAGTCAAGATGGTGGAGCATGAACATTAGTTTAAACTCCTATTATTGAGTGTTTTTACTGTAATGGGAACAGTACTTTTAAAGGAAAGGTTTCTGGAATATGGAACTGCTTGCCAGTAAATGTCAGGGACTGCTCCTGCTACACAGGATTCAAAAAGTACTTCTGCTCTCTTTCTAAAGCAAATGTCAAGTTGCAGTCACCATCTATGTTGTCATGCAGAGACCTATATGAGCTGTTTCTATGTTCATAGGTTCATATGTTAACTCACTAATCCCATACCCCTGTCCACCATATACCATCACATTTCTCTAAATACACACAGTCTGGTTGTATGAATATCAGCACTGTTATATATTAGCATTTTGTGTTACATATCAGCATTTTGAGCATAATTGCAATACTATGATATTAAAAAGGTCAGCTAACTGGAATGCAAATGTATTTAATATAACTGTGACAGAGCTAGCATTGTTTAATATGCGATCTTGTATTGTTCATTGATGGAGTTTTTTTTTCTCCACAAGTGTCTTAGAACCTTTCCTCCCTGTACCTCTGTTGTAAACATACTATGCCTAGTCGGACTCTAGCACAGTACTCAACTATAGTAATATATGACAACATCAAATGTGCAGAACAAAATGACATTGCATTTTACTTGGTTCATTGTTGAATGGCAGCAGTGCATTTCATTAACAAGCACTAACCAGTATAACATTTTGCACTATTCCGCTGAGGCTGCCTTCGTAGCATGCCGCAAGCACACAGTGCTATGCCTGCAAGCATTCTGCACAAACAGTGGCAAATATTTTCCTAAACATTATTCGGAAGGCAATTAAGGTTCTAGTCCAACATGGTATGAGGTAAAAAAAAAACCCTCACACCTTCAATAATAGGGGACAAGTACAGTTGTGTACCTACCATAAATGTAGATGTTCGAGTGTATTCACTGTTGCAGTCATTACACTTGGGTTATCCTGCTGGCAGGCTACCCGCAGTTGGCCTGAATTCCAAAGTTCTGGTCCGGCGTCGGTTGCTGTCACCTCTTCCCTGACATCACTGCGCCAGGGGTATATAAGATGCAGCCGATGCCATTTTCTTCAGTTTTTCTTGCCCCAGATGTCAGGTGCCCCCAAAAGGGTAGGCTAAAAACATTGCTTATAAAAAGCATGCACTAAAATAAACATTACCTTCATCTACAAGCAAATACACCACATAGGTTGTATAGAATAGAGAAGTACAGATAAGTCCCAGCAAAGAAAGGGGGATGGTGGGTAGGTAACCTGGACTGCAACAGTGAATACACTCGAACATCTACATTTATGGTAGGTACACAACTGTACTAGGTTCATCGTGTTTCACTGTTGCAGTCATTACACTTGGGTTGAATTCCAAAGCTGAGGTTGGGTGGCTGGGTCTAAATAGAATTAGGAGTGGCTATGAGGCCCTACAGAACTGCAGTGGCAAAGCCTGCTCTGGATTTAGAGTAAAGAGGTAAGTGGTAGTGCTTTGTGAAAGTGTGCACTGAAGTCCAAGTAGCAGCCTCCAAAATATCCTTGGTTGGTACTCCTCTGAGGAAGGCTGCTGAGGTGGCTGCTGCCCTGGTCGAATGTGGCCTAATGCCCTTAGGCACTGATTTTCCATGTTGTAAATAGCAGAAACGAATGCAGTGTCCTATCCATTTTGAAATAGTCTGCTTTGAGATAGCCTTTCCTTCTGATCCTGCAGCATATGTCACTAAAAGTTGCTCAGTCTTTCTGAAAGCTTTAGTTTTGTCCATGTAGAAGCATAGCTGTCTGTGTATGTCCAAAGGCTGCAGAAGTCTCTCCCCTTTATTCTGGGGATTTGGATAAAATGTAGGCAAATGAATGGTTTGATTGAGAGCCACACTGGACACTACCTTAGGCATAAATGTTGGGTTTCTCCTTAAACCCTGTCCGGATGGAAAATGATAAAAGGTTCCACAGCCATTAATGCCTGTAACTTTGAGACTCTTCTTGCTGAAGTTATTGCTAGCAGCAGAGCTGTTTTCCATGATAAGAATTTTATCTCGGCTGTATTGGCTGGCTCGAAAGGAGGCAGTGTGAGCTTTTCCAAGACAAAGTTGAGGTCCCATGCAGGTATTGGTTCTCTTCTTTGGGGTCTTATGTTTTTGGCCCCTCTGAGGTACTGCCTTAGTAATGGATGTGAAAAAATAGGTGGGTCCATATTGTAATGAGCTGAAATGGCAGAGGCATGGATCTTAATTGATGAAAAGGATAGGCCTTTGTCCAACATCTCAGTTTGTTATTGTAAAATCTGAGGAATATTTGGTACAAGCATGTCAAGTCTTTGTGCCTGGTTCCAAGCACAGAATCTCTTCCATTTTTCTGCATATGATTTTCTGGTGCTGGGCCTCCTGGCCTCCAGGATAACATCCATAACTGCTTGGGAGAGAGGTGTGTCCTGAATGGTTACATTATCCGCCATGCAGCCAGATTTAGGGTTCTGAGTTGGCTGTGCAGTATCTGATTGCTTTGTTGGGTCAGTAAATGAGGAATTTGAGGTAATGTCCAGGCTGGGCCTTGAGACAAGCTCTGTAGGATTGGGTACCGATGTGCTGGCGTGGCCAGTCTGGGCAATCAGGATAATGTTTGGCTTCTCTTGTCTGACCTTGAGGAGTACCTTGGGAAGGAGAGGCAGTGGAGGAAAGGCATATACTGTAAGGTTTTTCCAGCTGAATGATAGAGCATCCACTTTCCATGCTAGCTTGTGATAAGTCCTTGTACAAAATCTCTGTAGTTGGCAGCCGTGAGGGGAGGCAAATAGATCTATGTCTGGGCATCCCTATTTCCTTGTTATTATGCTGAAGATTTGTGGATTTATTTTCCACTCATGAGGATACATGAGGTTTCTGCTTAGTTCATCTGCCAGAGTATTTGTCTTTCCTGGCAGGAATTGTGCTTGCAGGTGTACTTGATAAGTCAATGCTGTGTTCCACAAAATCATGGCTTGTCTGCAGAGGGGGTAGGAATGCGTGCCTCCCTGCTTGTTTATGTACCACATGACTGTAGTATTGTCCGTCTTTATCAGCAGTTGTCCTGGATGAAGTAGATCCTTGAAAGCTGTCAGGGCATTCTGGACAGCCAGCATTTCTTTTAGATTGATATGAAGATGCCTTTGGCTTGAGGGCCATGTGCCCTGAATACATTTTCCTGCCATGTGGGCCCCCCAGGCATAATCTGATGCACCTGTTGTTATTGTCTGCCTGGCAGTGGGTAAAGTGAAAGGTTGTCCCTTGTTGTGGTGACAGGCCTGTGCCCACCATCGAAACTCCTGTTGCAGGCAGGGAATGAGGGTAATAAGTTTTTCCAGGCTGTGGCAATGTTGAGTCCAAACACTTTTTAGATACCATTGAAGCTTCCTCATATGCAGTCTTGCATATGGAATTAACAGAATGCAGGATGCCATGAAGCCCTAAGGCTGCAGAATTTTTCTTACAGATAACTGGGTTTTTGTTGCCAACATTTCAAAGTAAGAAGTCAGTTGCCTTTGTTTGTCTGGCGTGAGATAGGCCATCTGGGCAGTTGTATTTAAGCTTGCACCCAGGAATATTATCTCTTGAGAGGGTACTAGTTTTGATTTATTTTCGTTTACTGTGTACCCTAGGCAAATTAGCAATCTTTTTACAAACGCCAGATACTTTAGTAGAATGTCCTTGTTCTCTGCTTGAATAAGGCAGTCATCCAAGTAGGGATATATTTGAATTCCTCTTTGTCTGCAAAAAGCAATTACTAGTGCCAGGCATTTTGTGAAGACTCTGGGCGCAGTAGATAAGCCAAAGGGCAGTGCAGAGAATTGGTAGTGCATTAAGCCAGCTATGAATCTGAGGTATCTTCTGCACGATTGTCTGATTGGGACGTGCAGGTATGCCTCTTTTAAGTCCAAGGTTACAAGCCAAGCCTTCTTGCCCAGTATGGGCAGAAGCTGCTGCAGAGTCAACATTTTGAACTTTGGAACGTCTAGAAAAGTGTTTAGAATAGACAGGTCCAGTATTGGTCTCCAGGCTTTGTCCTTTCTGGGTACCAAGAAAAGACGTGAGTAAAATCCTTGTCCCTGCTCCTGTAGTGGTACTCGTCGAATGGCCCTCGTGCATGAGGGATGAAATTTGCTTTTGTGCTTCTGCCCATTGATTGTGTGGCAGGTCTGGCATGCCTTTTGCCTTTGGCAGGGTGTGAAAGTGGAACCTGTAACCCTGAGACACTATATTCAAGACCCATTTGTCCTTGGTGATCATGTGCCAGTTTTGTGAACAAAAGTGCTAGTTTTCCCCTTAAGGGAGCATCCAAAAGATAAGTGCTTGGTACTGGTAGAGGAAAGTCATTGGGACTGTTTCCTATAAGGTTGAGATTTGTCTTCTCCGCTTTTGGAGGTAGAACCAGCCCATTGTTTAGGCCTGTATGAGCCTTGGGGCTGGGATCTGCCTCTAGGGTGCCTGTATCTGCCTCTTTATGGCCTATCTGACACTGGAAAGGACCAATTTTTTGAAGGCCAGTTCCTGTTAAAGCTTGGTGGCTGTACCTGTAAGAAATCCTTAACTGTCTGCATAGATTTCGCTTTATCCTCCATTTTCTTCAACACCTCTTCTGCCTTAACACCAAACAAAGTATCATGCTGTAATGGAGTATCTAATAATTTTGCTTTAACATGATCAGGCAGATTCTGTTCCTTTAACCAAACATGCCTCCTAATCACAGAACCCGTTACAGCAGCCTTAAAAGAGGCCTCCAAAGAATCAAAACCACATTGCAAAGTATGTTTTCCCACCTGTTCAGCTGCATGCAATAAATCCTGCATTTCTTTGCTTTCAGCACATTCAGTATTTGTCAACATTTTCTGTTTTAACAGTGACATTAAGTATTGCTGATATTTAAGCATATGAAACTGACAATTTAAAGCCCTTACAGCCAAGGTAGCAGAAGTGTAAACTTTTTTCCCCCCATCTTTCCAGTACCCTAGAATCCCTATCAGAGGGAACAGGTTTTTTTGCAGTGGAAGCCTTGACCCCTTTGGGACCCTGAGATATAGTTTCTGGGTCAGCAGCAGGGTTTTTATATAGAAATTTATGAGAGTCCGGAACCCTGTAGTACCTGTCTGGCTTAACGGGTGCAGGGGGTATAGAGTCTGCAGACAGGCCGGACTCTGAAAAAACATCATCTACAATGTCCAGAACAGAAGGAGTAGCAAGGGGCCTGTGCTGAGGAAGTAAAAGAAAATCTCTGAGCCTTTTCTTGGATTCTGAATAATCCTGGCTTTCCCAATGAAAGTGCTCCCTCATTGTATGCAGGGTTTTTCCAAAAGAGTAATCCTCAGGAGGAGAAGCTGAAGGAATGGATTCTTCAGCATCAGAATCCTCATAGGGAGGAAGAGAGTATTCCGAATCAGAGGAAATGGAAACCTGATCTGAAGATTCATATTCTGTCTCTTGCCTAGGCCTCTTATCAGGAGGGGGATGGGAACCCCTGATCAAAGTAATAAGGTCTTCGGCCATTTTGAGCATCTGTTTTTTAGGCATGGAAGTCTGTCCTGGAGAATGCTGTACTCATTTCTTTGTCTTTAGAGCTGCTTTAGTCTTTGGCTTTGAAACTGAAGATGGCTTTACATATAACTGGGTCGGTCTGAAAACACCCTCAGAAGCCGATGCCTGCACAGCGGCTCCGGACCCATCTGAGGGGATAGTTTCCGAGGATCCAATACCTTGAGTTTCCAGAGGCCCAGTCGGCTCCACGTGGGAGTGGGAAGTGGCCTGTGGCTCTGAGGTAGCGGGTGTCAGGGGCTGCGAAAGCGCCTCACTGAGAACCGGCGAACCGACGACTAACTTAGAGGAAGTCTCATCGTCGGTTTTGGACCTCGGATGCCTGTCCCTGTCTTTATCTTTGCGTTTTTTATAGACTCCGGTCGTCGGCTGTTCTGCTGGCATTGTATAATTGAATCTGCAGCCAAAGTAATGAAAGGCAAAATCGGACCGACGCTTAATAGTGCATTGGTTAAATCTAGCACAAAACCGACAACAAGCAATGTCGTGGTCAGGGCCTAGGCAAGGAATACAGTAAGAGTGAAAATCCTTATGAGGTATTTACTTCCCACAAGAAATACAATTGTTAACTTTTTCTGACATCAGTCTGGAGCAAGAAAAAGATTCCCCAGTGGGGTACTTAGCTTTAATGAAGACTTCAGATCTGAAATTCAAATTCGAAAATCTCAGGAGTCGGCCGACCGGCACTTGTGAACTGCTTTTGTTTCGGGCACCCCGCGGCAAGAAAAACTGAAGAAAATGGCATCGGCTGCATCTTATATACCCCTGGCGCATTGACGTCAGGGAAGAAGTGACAACAACAGACGCCGGACCAGGACTTTGGAATTCAGGCCGACTGCGGGTAGCCTGCCAGCAGGATAACCCAAGTGTAATGACTGCAACAGTGAAACACGATGAACATTTACATATTACAGAATACACCCCTTTACCAGTCTACTAAATAAAACTACAGTGCTGACATCCTCAGCCTATCCTCTCCTAACATACACTATTTTGAAATACTCACATAAATAACCACTTATATTGCTATAGAACCAAATTGATTCCAAGTCTGAAAACCCTGAATTTAGAGGTCAGGTCAGAACAATGCAGTAATGTGATTTACAGCAGGACAGTATAGCACTCTGTGCGCGTGTGTGTGTGTGTGTGTGTGTGTGTGTGTGTGTGTGTGTGTGTGTGTGTGTGTGTACAGTAGAGCTGTTTGGGGAAGTGAGAAGATGTGTTGCCACTTACTTGCCACCTTCATACATTTCACTGATTAATGCTTATGCATCCAAAATACATTTAGCAGAAAACCTCAGCTGCCTGCAATACAACATACACTCATACCAATGCACATGAAAATACATACACAAACACTACCTAACCTAAGAAAAAGAAATGCATTTTTGTGCACTCTTCCAGGATGCTTTTATCAAGGCTCCCCTGGGGTACCTCTATATTACATTTCATATTACCTCTATATTACACCATGTAAAAATCCAATGACATTTTACATGTACCTTATACATATCATTACCATTAGGTTAGTGTATTCCTTTCACTTGCAAACAGTTTTCTGGATAAGGAACCCCTCCTTGTTTAAAGTTAATGATCAATATTAACCCTTTCTCCATAGGAGACACCCACTCTCGTACTATATCTGTATCTGTCTTCTTTGTACCCTGTGTTGGAATTCAGCCACATTCATGTTCTCTTACACAGACCACAAAATGTCCCTGCATGGACATAACTGCAAGTGCCAGAATCCTCTAACATTTCTTTCATACATGAAATAAAGTTGTGGAGCCCCTACATTTACTGCAGTATGTGTTTAGCAGTGGCCCCCAGCTGCCACGTCTGTAATCAATCTGTACAAATCCCTAAATTCCCAGTACATTACTTACACTTCTACTGTATTTCCAGGTCTTTAGCAAGTACTACCCATTACACCGCAGCTCTAATATTCTACCTCCAAGCCAAGCAGTTATCCTGGTTCCTTCTAAAAGCTGGCTCAGCATATTTTTAGTTAACACAGCAGTGGGAAAGCACAGGCTGCCCATAATCACTGCCATCTGAAAAAGCAGATTATACATACAACAAAACAAATGAGATATAACTTATATGATGCTGTTGGTTATATCTGTGCTTCCTGTGCTAGCACAGATCAAAGGATCCAGGCTGCCTGGAAAGCTACACAACTGCAATAACAAATGAGTGACAGATCCTGAAAACAAACATCATTTATGAAATTAAAAAAAAAAAGTCCTTCTGAGGAAAACCCAGCAGTGACACACCAGCGATCACACAAATGATAAACCTACTTCCCAAAGATCAAAGCTTTTCAACAATTTTCTGCAGTTACTGGGGTTAGACTGCAAGCAATAAGTACCATTTTATTTGCTGCTACTGCACATACAGATAACTATAACATCTACAACTGTTGGACAATGCTGATGTATACCACTGTTTAGACTGCATGACATCCCATCTTCATTAAACATACTTCAGTTTTTAACATTTAGTCTCAGACCCACATCCAACGCAGACACAGACACACACATACACAGACAGACACACACAGAACTCCATGGTCAAGTATTCAAATTCTTCAAAACCTTTTATTTGAAAATGTTGCTACCTATCAGCAAGCAGTAGACAAACTTTCCAGTGTTGAACTTTAATCAAGATATGAATAAGGAACTTTTGCATCCTCTGATTATGTTCTGCGTGTTTTATTATTTTAATCCTTATATGTAGTTTTCTCCTCATTTACACACGTAACAAAATCTTGGACACACTACTGGTAAAATGTTTGAGACACCAAGGCAAATACCTTTAACTTCCGACTGTGTTCTTATTTACTGTATTACTATACTATACACAACTACCAAAAGAAAAAAAATAATCTAGATTCTATAATGGTTCCATTTTGTATAAATATATAAATAAATATGCATATATAGATACAGATTTAGATGTAGATCTAGATACAGATATACCCACACAAATATGCAAGTCTGCTCTGCTCAGTACTTTCAGTAACCAAATATTTCTATTTATTTGTAACCCCCAATAGGTAATTCCCCTTCCATGTCACCTTTTGATACATTCTTCAGCCTCATTCAGCTTTACAGCCCTAGATAGAGGGATTTCTAGCCATGTTTACCTTGTTCATTCTCCTTTCCTTATGCTACCTGGTACAGTTATCTCAAGGACCTTGAACGTTACCCTCTTTGCAGCATGCTGTCAAATGCCTGTCTGTACATTCCAAGTGCTGCAGTGACCAGCTGAATGCATTTACTAGCAGCCATGGAGATGTCACTGACTTGGAGGCAAGGTTAGCCCACCCCATCCCACAATCACCTTAATTTGTCTTATAAATTCCTGACATTTTACATGCTTTTCCCCAGAAATCCTGCAGTAAACAGTACTGTATGAACAATGGCCAGGAAAAGCAAGCACAAAATCAGCAGCATCTCGGAATACTGGCAGAGCCAAGAGAAATAAATCATCTCAATGGGAAACTGAAAGCAGTGAATATGAATTGTTGGCTGATGTGTGCAACTATGACACATGATCCAGACTTACAAGCATTCAACACATTTATCAGTAAAACAACACTTTGCATAAACTGATTAACACTGCGATGATGTCCATTTTGCATGCCTAATAAGATGTCTAAATCTCATGGCAGCACTTAACAAAAGACAATTGTATGAAATGCTTATCAATGTCAAACAATTTATAAGCATGGCAGTCAGCTTAAGATTTCCATTAGGACACAATGAAAGAATGTAGGGTTTTCATTCACTTTATTAAACTATTTATTTATAGGGAGGGAAAATGAATAAAGCAGTGTAAATTTTATAATCAGCTCATGAACTTGTTGCAGAATATAAACTATGGGACACAAGTAAATGCAAGTACAAGTTTTAATTAGCTTGCATACATTTTGTGAACATCTCTCCGGATGTCAATCACTCATCCAATTCCCATTTGTAGCTGTTTTCAGAATTGACTTAATCAAGTTTGCCCTGTATATGCATTAAGATAACCCCTTCCCAAATTCCACCCCTCCTAGTTTCTCATGGACTAACTGAATTGCAGCTGCTATGCTTATCTTTCTATTTCAAATATAAGCGACAATAAAGACTGCTAGCTTATAGCGCTGATGCTGAATATCACACAGCAGGTTGTGTTACTTCATAAAGAAATGCTAGCAGGAAGGCAGCATGCAGTTATCTAAAGACCAGAGGGTGCAAAAATGAAATGAAATCCTGTCTGGGTCTCTTCAGTTGTTGAAAGCTATTTTCTGTGTGGTACTGAATGTGACAACACATACAGGATGTGAAAAGCCCTGTAATATAAATATGCAAATTTAAAGCACAATAACTTAAAAAAATTTAGTTTAACTGAATATCAAAATAGAAGGGGATATCGAAGAAAACTAATATGTAGCAGACATGCTTGTTAATAGTAACTGTTCTTAGTGTTCACACAACTGGTGCAAAGTTTAGTTTTAGACACGTCAGCATTCTATGTACATTTATTCACTCATTCATTCTCTATATAACTGTTAGAAAGCATACCATTTTAAAAGAATTCTTAAGCCTTCTAACTGTAATTTACTTGAATTCCTAAGGGTGTACAACAAGTAAAATATTTTGTTATTCTATGTCATTCTTTCAAGAACATGGAACTGATAGTCACATTAATCTGAGCTGTTAAATCAGTCGTCCTTTTCAGTTGCTGAATCAATCATTCTTTTCCTAGAAGCTCTCAGAAATCATCGTTTGTGTCACTGGCTGGATCTCCATGAACACGAGCCATCCCGACCCTAACATACTTTTCATCTGACTTCATCATTTCCTCATAGAGATTCATTAAAAGCCTTCCATTATGACTTCCTCCCTCAGTCCCTATAAACATTAATGTATATTTTATACAAATCTCTTAGCACATTTCCTGTATCAGTGTCTTCTTTCACCCTCTCTCCTTCTTTATCCTACTTCCCAATCTCACCATCCCTTTCATCTGCATCATTCCCACCATGCCTACATCTCATATACCTGTTTTCCCACTCAAAATCTCCCACAATTACTAAGTCAATTGTATGCACCCACTTTCACTGCTTAGTATTATTTTATTACTAATTCATAACTCCCAATAAATCTCTCATTAAACTTTATTCCCACACTTGATTTCAAGCTTATTGCCACCCCTCATGCCCCCATAGATTTTGTCCTCAGCTTCACTATCTTCAATGTTTTTCTTAAGCTAGTTCCCTCCTACAAGTCCTTCTTTTATCTTTATTCATTTCCTTCATTTGCCAGCTAAGGATTACATAGTAGCCCCATTGAGTTCTTACTATATCTTTGCGCCAGAGCATAACTCACAAGATTATCTACAGTATTATCCCCAACAGAAGTTGCTTTGCTGTATTTTTTCTATCTTCCAGTTTATTCTTACTTTCGATTAACTATTATTCTGTAGACTATGGCAGTGGAAGTTAACAGTGTTACAGATAATGTGCTACAGTTTACACTGTGCACAACTGGGAGATGATTACTGGAAAAAAAACATTCCAGCAGTCACAACTTATCAAAACTATACCACCACCAGTCACAGTTGCAATTACATAGATGTGCTCCCCACACTCTGTGAATACACATTTAACAACTCCATAACTGCTCAGCACTAGGGAAGGGAAAAGTGCCCCAAAACAGCAAATAGCTCTCTGCAGCAATTTCCAGTGAACTCATCAGGAAAAAAATAGGCTTCTTAAACATATTTCTGACATCTGAAAAGTACTTAAACCCTTTTAAACTCCTCTCAACTTTGTTAAAGCTTTAGTCACAGAAAGCAGATAACCTTCCCTTTTTGATGTTTCAAGACTCATATGAACTATGCCGGTGCTTGACTGAGTGCTAGTATACAAGAGGCTTTTTTTTTTTAAGTTTTATATTGAAAAATGCTTAATATTTTTAAAATATACAGCTTGTATAATACTACTTGCTTAAATGACTAGTAAAAAAAGATATCAACAAGAGCTTGTCCATGTGGCTAGTGGCATTATATATCTGACTGCTAGGTAAAGGAAATATGCATATCCTTGAAAAGCTGAGATAACTTTAAATTTCTAACACTGTTGTGTGTGGTGTTGTAAAAAAGTAATTTTTAGGTGAGACGAAGTAAAGATTTGTTTTACATATTTTATACACTTGTTGATTTGTAAATGTGTTGTTGCAGTGTGTGTTGGTGACAAGTTGTACTACTATTAACATGGCACCTTACTGGGAGTTGCTGCGGAGGTTTAAGGCTCTGTGATGCAATTCCTGTGATACAAAGTTTGAATCTCACAGCACTCATTTGCCTACTGTGTGGCTTTCAACAAGTCATTTATCCAGACAATGCTTAGGGGCAACTGAGAATTTGAACTAGGTTTCTCAATGGTTCCCTGTACCGCAAGCCCAGTAATAACCTATGAATATGGGTATTTTTTCCACCTGCAGTACAATGAGAATTTAGGCATTTTTTCCCAGTAGAATGCCTTCATTTTATCTTAGGAAAGAAGCACTGCTTAGCCTCTCACATTTCAAGATTTACATAGAAATGTTACTGTCACTGTACTATATAAACACGCACACACAGCATGCCTTACTGTTTAAAAAAGCTGTCAAGAAATTGCAACAGGATACACCTATAAGTAAAATGTTACAAATCAGACAAAGTTAGAACTATGTCAGGGGAGCAGCACACAAAGTAGTAAAAAAACTGGAAGTATTCACTGGATGACAATAATCCAAATATTACAAATAGATAACCTTAACTGGGATGTGACTAGCTAACACCAGGATTGCTTTACTATACTACAAAAGTGTGACATGTTACTTGATTTTAACCAGTGGTGTACTACAGGGAATGGGGGGGGGGGGGTAAATGCACTTCCATGTAACAGCATGGTGTTAAGGCATAGCAATGGAAAAGAAACTTGATCAGTGGTGGTAAAAGAACACGCAGGTCCATATGGCCACTGTGTTTGCCAGTACAGCTTGTCTTTGTATGAAATCCTGACTGAGGAAAAAATTGCCCTCTGTCATGTGTACTCTGATACTCAGGGCAAGGTCGTGCAAGAAATTAATATCTACTAACATGGTCAAGATAGAAAGTTATGCTGTGGAACTGGAAAGCATATAAAAAAGCAACGCTTAACTTGGAAACATGACAGCATTCTGGAGGGCATAAAATAGAAAAAGGAATAAATAACATGCAGGACCAATACCATCTTGGTATCATCATAGATTGAGGCATGTACCATATAAATGCCGGAGGTGAGATCCTCAGGGAATACATGTAAAGATTTTCAATTCTCTAGATCCATGAGCAAGGTACACAAGAAATTACATTTTCTATGCTCATTCAAGGTTATATGCCTATGAATGACCACTAACATAAAAAACTTTCTGTAGTGGCATAAACACTTTTTACTTTATAGATAAAGTGATGGGCTTATGAAACAAACAATGGAGGCTGTGGATAAGCAGTATGGATGTAAAATAACTCTAATCAAATCTCCAAAGTGTTATAGATGCAGAAGTTTCTGAGAGCAAACAAAACAGGAGAGGGGTGCATTACTTCTATAGACAAACAGTAGGGCTATGTATTAGCTAAATAATTTTTGCTACTTTTCTGGAATATTGTACTTTTCTTTTTGTGTGTGTGTGTGTGTGTGTGTGTGTGTGTGTGTGCACCAATTACTCAGCTTTTTCCTTGCTAAGTGGTTAATAGCATACACAATGAACTACATAACTGCAGTTGCTGAGTAGGAACTAAATAAACATGTCAAGGATAGCTCTCAACTGTCCCTGATTTCACAGAATGTCTCCAATTTTGCTTGATATTTCTGGTTTGTTCCTGATAAAATTTGTAGCTTTCTGGCAATGTGTTGAGAACTGAGGTCGCTAAATGATGACAAACATTTCAGTTTTAAACTTCATATCCTTCAGAAAATGCATGGTAATGCAAAATCTGTTACTCTAGCAACTATCCAAGAATATAAGAACAGTATTTAAAACATGTCCATGATTTTGGACTTTTGCCTCTGATTTATGAGCCAAGAGGTAAAAAGGTATGCTGTAAAGGAAGACCAATGCTTCAGAGTTTTGTCAAATCTGTCTCTTCTATAAGCATACGCATTTCAATGTCTTTTTTTTTTTTTTTTTGGACAGGGAAGTTAGGGATTTAGCTGTGTTAAAAAGAGAACCAGCAATGTGGCTGGAATTTAAATCTGCATGTCATTTTTGGTCCTGATTCGTACCACCTTTAGCAGAAAGATAATTTGTTGCTTTTGTATGCCATATAATGTAACCACTACATAAAGTAAATTTCACATTTTATATTTCTAATTCTAATAATTCTAAAAATGTATTCTAATAATTTTGTATTTCTAATTCACCAACCATCTATGCAACTGTAATTGATCCCCTGAAGCCTTGTCCACTCACTATATTTACACCCCATCTGTCCTGGACAACACAAACAACACCATCTAACTATAGCTATCCATGCAATAACCTATATATGAGTATATGTACGTGTGTGTGTGTGTGTGTGTGTGTGTGTGTGTGTGTGTGTGTGTGTGTGTGTGTGTGTGTGTGTGTGTATATATATATATATATATATATATATATATATATATATATAATGTATATATGTATATGCTCTTACATGTATATTTGCTTGAATGTATTTATGGAAACTTAAACATTTACATACCCTTATTCAATTGTGTGATATTTTGCAATGCTCTGCCAGGTTCTTATCTACTCATTTATATTTTGTGCACTTGTATTTTCAACCAAAAGGGGGAATATCATCTTATTGTATACTAACGGCTGTAAAGTCTGCAATCTGTTTGCTACTACTCTGTAATGTCTCTTTGGTATTTTTTTTTTTCTGTCTGTAAACTTATGGAGTTTTTCTCCCCAGGACTCTGCTGAAAATGGACACTTGTTGCCCAGTCTGAGTATCCTGGCAAACAAATGTTAAATAAAATAAAATAAATAAATTTGTCTTATTCAAAACTGCACCTGCACACAACTGAATCTGGTTGAGAAAGAGTTCAGTAGTTTAGTCTACTCACTTGGTTATTAAATAGTCGACATTCTTCAAACATCTGTTAATCATATACCAGTTTTGAACAAAAGTGGGTAAGGCTAACAGGATGCAGGTTGAAACATGGATACACACTGAAAGGCAATAAGTGTGACTAATTATACCAACAGAAGTTACTTAACTATTACATTCATTATGAAGGAATGAATGTCTCAACATGTCTACACTCCTACTGGCACTGCTTTGCCTGTTACCAGCTACAACACTTGATTCTCTATCTTCTTCAGATGATGAAGAATTTTAGTAAACCTTATAAGTATGTGTTCTACTGCTCTAATAGCATTTAAAATACATAACAGGGTTCAATCTACACACCTGCTGCTTTCTCTCAGATCTCAGTCAAGCTTTTACTGCATTTTGCTTATTCATTCCAACACACAAATCTCTAATTGTTCTTTAAGTAACTACCACTAAGTTGAAGACATCACCGTAAAAAGAAGAGAAACCAGCTGGTATGATGAAACATGAAACTTAAATTAGGAAAATAATCAATTATTAATGGTTTAACAGAGTGGAAAATGGACTGATCAGAGAAAACCGCCATGAACATAGGGAGGACATGCAGACTTCACACAGAAGGCACCCCACCCAAGAATCAAACCAGAGGATCTTTGGTTCTGAGGTGACAATGCTGCCAGCTGTACCAATGTGCCACCACACTGTTAGAAACATTTACTATTAGAACAGAACTGAGTACTCAGCAAAATTAATGTTTACTTCAACATCAGGAAATGCTGCTGGACATGCACTTTATTTATATTTATTTATTTCATTTTGTTAGCTATTTAATCCTGCCGCACTTGGCTAAAGATTTTTTTAGCAAAATTTAGGAAGCACAAGGAATTTAAGCATAGCCAGCTTTAGGCACCAGAGAACCCTGCGGTCGCTGGGGGCCCCCAACCACACCAAGTTATCTTATCTTGATATTTTGCAACATGTCTGTAAAACCAACAAAAGCTAGTACAGCAATCTGGTATACTTAATAAACCAGGTGGGTAATAAGTCTTATTTTTATCTCCTTTAAAATTAAAAGAAGATATCTCTGGTTATAGTAACAGTGCTTTATCAAATAACTTGCTTCATGATTCCATTAAATATTTTAGCACTGACATAGTACTTTGGCTTAGTTAAACCTTGCTGGTAGACACTGTCTCCACTAAAACTAACAAGACTGCCAGCTTTAGGTACCTGCAATATCCATGGCTGAAGGGAGGGGCCTTAATCATCCTTGACTGTGAGGGGGTCCCCACAGAAGATGCTGCTGGTTGGAGAAAATGAGGGAAAATTAATTAATTTCTTGATTATGCACCTTAACCTGAACAGGGAGGTGATGTGACTCTGTTAAGATAAAGTTAGTAATGAACATGAACTAGGTAAACACTAGACAGATCAGAAGCTCAGAGTGACTGATCCTTGGATTTTATGAAGAGCCGATACTTTCAGTCTACAGGGCTTGTTTTCTTTTTCAGGGAAGTTTATAAATACTTGCAGAACACCAGATACTATAACTCAACTTCTTTGCTGAAAAATTCAGAGCAGTGCCAAAAATAATAGCAGAATAAAGGCTCAAAATCAGGAACACATTTTAAATATTACTCTAACTCACTTCAAAAAGTTAATAGAATAACCTTTTGCATCAACTTGCATTTTTTGGACAGCAAGAAATATAAAACTCTGATGTCTGGTTTTATTGACCGTCTGTAATCCTGAATGATTTACAAACAAATCAATCTTTTATGAAAGACAAAGCAAGATTATAAGCAAAACAAGGGAAGGTCTGTAAAATCAGAGACAGTGACAGCTATCCATTGCTCCTCAATGAGGTAAATAAAAGTGACTTATCCCTGCTGGTGTTTGACAACTGCTAAACAGCATTCACTGATCTGGTGTGGTAATGCTAGTATTGCACAATGTATTGTTATTTGATAAAATAAGTACAAAACTAGTACTGCTATGGCTGGTGTGTGTGTGTGTGTGTGTGTGTGTGTGTGTGTGTGTGTGTGTGTGTGTGTGTGTGTGTGTGTGTGTGTATGCATATGTGTAAAATATCACTGTTTTTTATCTGTGCACACACCCAGTAATGCCAAAACACATACCTTATTCTTCTGGGTATCTGTAAAAATGCAACTAAAAAGTAAGTGTATTTCAAAAGTTAGGCATAAAATATATCACACGACATTCAGATTCAAATATTTTAGGAGTCTCCCCAGACTATATAAATGGATACAGGGGTATCTCTTAATCATCCTTGACTGTGTAGGGGCCCCACAAAAGCTGTTGCTGGTTGGGGAAAAATGAGGAGAGAAAAACACATTAATTTTCTGATTACACTCTTTAACCTGAACAGGGCTGAGATATGACCCTCCTGGGATAAAGCTGATAATGGCCTCTGCCTCTCAACTGTACCCATTCTAAATCCAGCCCTGCTCAGATGTGTGTTCACAGAAAGCTGCTGTAGGTTGTGTGTTATGTGTGTGTGTGTGTGTGTGTGGGGGGGGGGGGGTATGTATGGTTGTTACTTCTTTAATTTTCATCACAGTCAAACCTTTGAGGTTTTGGACTGAGGGACAATAGGATCATTGTTTCTTTTACTTTTTTCACAGTCCTTACAATCGTACAAAGAATGTTACTATAGCTTGTGTAGGGCCAGTGTACTGTCTAGAATCAGGAAAGTCGAGTACTTTACCAGAATTATTAGTTTTTTCACATTCCTCACAATCACATATCAGGCACATATAGAGGTGGCTGCCAATGGGGGTGAGGAGGTACACTATGTATTTGTATGTCAGTAGTCACTTAAAATACATGACTGTGGCAATTTGAGCCTCTGCTTTTATCCCAGTCTAACACCAGAGGAATGCATAGGCATTGACTGTCTTTTTGTGAGGGGTTAGGGAGGCAGGCAGTATTCCCATACAAGACCTATCTATCCTCACAACAATTGGTTTGTTAATTTATTGTTAGCTACTATTTTGTCAGCTTTGAACATTAAGCCTTGGGCATAACTTATATCTTCCCTGAAAGAATAAAAAAAAAAAAAGACTACATTTTTCTTACTCGTGATATTTGTTTAGGCCACCATTGGATTAACAGGTTGGGAAAAAGCTCTAAAATGCATCCCAGGGCATCTATAACCTTATGGCTTCTTGGGCCCCTGCTTATTTGAGTTATTTCCTAAATGGTTATTACTGTGCTGGCTTAGTCAGAAAGATATGTTGAAAGGATGCAAGGAAAACTAAGGCTGAACAACAATGAATTCTTTCCTTAATTATAATTTCTGTTCAAGCCATCACTGAATGAAAAGGTTGTGTAAAAAAAAAAAACTTTTAAATGCACTTCAGAGCAGACAGAAAGTTATAGCTTTCTGAAAAAAACTGAAGAGTAAGACAAAATATATGAAAAGGAAGAAAAAAGTAATGTGTATGGTGTGAGGAGCCCAAGATGGAAGGAAACAGAGGGAAGGACTGGAGTGTTTGTGTGTGTGTGTGTGTGTGTGTGTGTGTGTGTGTGTGTGTAGGGGCTGAAAAGTTGTCCTAGGACATCAGTTCACCCAAGTCCAGACCTGTATATAGAGTTGTTGCAATACACCATTGTTGCAACTAAATGCCAGTAACTATAAATGTCCCTGTGTGAGATTGGCCAACATAGTGTTGTAAACAGGTCTGTTGTAATTTAAGAACATTGTAGCTACAGGTCAGTACATGTGTACTACTCCTAAAAGTGTGCAGTGTGAACTAAAAGACTGCTTAGGATGGATTGCAATGACACAGTGATACTTAGACTAGAACTGTCTAGGGGGGCCCCAAATTTGACATTCAATGGGGGCCCCCAAAATTCTAACACCGGCCCTGAATTTAAGTGACTTTCTCCTCGAGGCATACCACATACAAGAATGAGCTGAAATTATAAATATATACATCCAGTTTGTCAGCTACAATGATGAAGGCAGCATCCAAAGTCTGCAGGTCTTGCATGTGAAGGTCAACAGCAAAATGGTTGAAGTATTAATGTCTGATAAGAATGTCTGACTTGCTTACTTTAGTGACATATCAACTCTCTGATGAGTACTTGTGCAAAACAGGAAGTCAACAAATTCTGCTCTTGACTGGTAGTACTCACAGGGCTGTTACGTTCTGAGGAAGAATTTGTATACAAACGTTTCTCTTGCAGCAGTTGTGATTTCTTTTGGATTTTAAAAGGATTTTGTAATGTCCAGATCTGCTGTTATTTCTTTGTGATGGTGAACTGGTTATTAATCTTTACAATTATAACTTGTGTAATGAACTGCAAAGGTAAAAGAAATAAAGCAGCACTTGAAAGAAAGATTAAAAGCAAAGGAAGATTTGTTTAGAATAAGAGCATGGCAGACCTTACACAATAAACACAAAGAATGTATTTATAACAATGCACAGACCACATTTTTCAAGATTACTTTTTTTTTATGAGTGGTAAAGGAACTTCAAAGCTTCATAAATCTCTCAGCTATACACTCTTAAAGGGACAGTTCTTATATGCCACCTTCTACATAATTACAGAAAGAACCTCTGTTTATGACAAATAACAAAATCACAGAAGCACCTAGCATTTAAGGACCTCTTGACCATTAAGGTTATATGTCAGCAGGCACACTTAGTTCTTTGTCAAACCACTAAAATGTGGCTTACTGAGATGCTCACATGATGTAGGGGGATAAAGCCCAGACTACTACCCAAGAGCTGGCTCTAATTAGCAACTCAGATAACAGATGGAGTGGCAGGGAGGGATGGACGTACCCATCTTTGGTGGTGGTGGCTTCGATGACACTCCCTATGTGGAGGTGTGGTCCAAAGAGGGTAATTGCCCTTGGACATACTCAATGAGTACAGGGGGATGGGAAGGGAAGATGGGCACACTTGAAGATCTTCACGTGTGTTGTCTGAAGATCAGCCTCAGATGTTTATCTGGTACATGTTCTCAGTAACCATCTATGAACATACCAAGCTATTAGTGGTCTTGCATATTCTTTGGGCATTGTTTTTCTTGTTCTGATGTTTGTCCTCCAGAATTATATCATATATTCCAATTTCAGTGTTGCCCTTTTCATATGCACCCATTCTATCTTGACCACCTTAGTGGACATTGATTTCTTGCATGATCTTGCCCTCAGTTTCAAAGTACACACGGCAGAGGGCTAGCCCTTCTTATTCAGCACATCATACAAAGACAAGCTGTTCTGGCAAAAATTAGTGGCCATATGAACTTACATGTTCTTTTACCACCACTGATCAAGTTTCTGTCCCACTGCCATGCTCTAACACCATGCTGTTAAATGGAGGTGCATTTATCCCCATCATTCCCTGCAGTACTTATCTCTGGAATATAAGTATTTTTGGACAGCACAGGGTTATCATCAAATAACATGTCACTCTTTTTTATTATAGGAAAGCAATACTACTGTTAGCTAGTCATATCCCACTTCAGGGTATCTATTCCTATGATACAAAGACAGCCAAGCCCCCAGCACACCCATAGGAGTCATAACTAGCCCCACATACTGGACTAAGTCTGAAGATGAGAGACTAGCTGGAATACCTGATGTGGACTTGGGGCACTGGGGAGCTGGGCCAGTAAAATGAGGTCAAGGATACCAAAATTTAAAATAAATAAATAATGTCTTAGTCAGTCAGTTACTTTTGCACACTTCTCAGCACAAAAGCAATTAAAAGTAAAAAGTGGCAGTGTTTTGGCTATGACTACCTGCACCTCTCTGTTTTAAAATGTACATATATATATATATATATATATATATATATATATATATGTATATATATATATATATATGGGTCTAGGACTATTCACTGAAAGCACATTTCACTGAAACACATTTGACTGTGTACAATTCACTGAAAGCTCAATTCAATGAAAACACAATTCACTGAAAAACATTTCACTGAAAGTTATATATGGCCTTTTCCTCACTGTAGTGTGACCCTGGAGTTAGTATATATAGTAAGGGGGGGTGGGCATAGCCTCCCCCCACCTATTTTAAATATTTTAACTATATACATGGATACTTGCAATTCCAATAAATTACTCTTTTCTGAACTCAATATAGATCCAAACTGTGGGGGGGGGGGGGCTACACATGCCCCCTTACTATATATACTAACTCCAGGGTTACACAACAGTGCGGAAAAGGCCATATATAACTTTCAGTGAAATGTGTTTCAGTGAATTGTGTTTTCAGTGAATTGAGCTTTCAGTGATTTGTGCACAATCATTTGACTTTCGGTGAAATGTGCTTTCAGTGAATAGTCCTAGACCCATATATATATGTGTGTGTGTATTCTTTCTTCACACACTGCCTATCATGCCATCAACAAAAACATTCATACTAAGTTTTCTACATTTAGAAGTCTTATTCAGATCAAACAATTCTAAAGCTTAGAAATTCTGTAAGGATACCTGCCCATTTTCTTTGTATTAGTGTTACAAAATACAGATTGAGTTCATCAGCTTCTTGAAACTTCATTCACCTCTTTCCTGTTTTCATAACTGACACACCTGCCTTTTGCCAAAACTAGCTCTACCTGGCTACAACCCTACAGAGATGCCCCCCCCCCCCCCCCGTCTATGATCTACTCCAGATGCAGTGGCATCAATTGTAAATTTAATGATTACTTTTCCACATCAAGTCTTATCATCCATTATGACCTCAGTTCTCTCTTTTTTCAACTGCTATTTTCATACTGTCCTAATAAAATCATCAGTGTTTAGTTGGCCAGTTTTGATTCACTCCACGCTATATTACAACCTTTTGCTCATCAACCACAGGAAGTACCTCATCCATATGCTTCCAGTCCAGAGATACATAACCCTAAAATGAATCTTAGTTTCTGCTTTGCTGACCAATGTAATAACATCTGTAAGCCTATGTGAATCATTTTGAATAATTACTATTATCCACTTCATTGAAGAGTTTAGAAACATCTAAAGATGTCTTCATTCATTCATACTATATCATCTACGCACAGGATTAAATGTAGTAGTTACAGAAAGGCCTGGAATATACTAGTCATCACTACTAAGTCCTCTGTGTGCTTCCAGTCCTCCATCTTTACTTGTCAGGACCTGATTTTGAGCTGCATTCCATTATCTGCTTTATATACCCTAGTTTGTAGCTCCAAACTTTTCAGCATCGTAACAGATGTTCTCTGAAGGTCAATACAAAATACTTTAAAGGTAACCACAATTTTATGTCCCAGTGTGGTCTTGTCTTGTCATTTAATGATTAGACAGACCAAGCTGCCCAAACAGCCTCACAGCCTTGTGAACTAATGCACTATTTCTGAAAAAGGAACAATTCCTACTGTGGTAATGGCACATGTGCCTCATTGTTGCCCACTTACTTCCACAAGATACGACTTCAAGTAGTTTATGTTTTTTAGAAACAGCTTGAGCAGTCATCCAGCAGCCTGTTTTCAAGACAGGGGACTTCCTCACAAGAGATCTGACAGCCAAGCACCCACTTGTGATTGCAGAATAAAAGAAAACCCTACAAAGGTGCAATGGATTTTTGAGTCCACTCTCCTTAGAGAAATGCATTGGTTGTTCATGACTGTTCCAAACTGTAAACATGAGACTGTCAATAACCAAGGACACGTCAACAAGGCAATCTAGGAAATTACAACTTACTTATTACTCAAACAACAATGTGGCTGTTTCCCAGTGGCAGTAAATGACTAACTTCTGCTTGAAATAAACAGTCCATAAAGATCTGCTACTTAGTTGATTTCATGGTGGCTGTATCAGAAGACATGTTTGCATGTGCAGGAGTGTTTCTCATCCAATACAGTGAGTTTTGCTCAGCTGAAACTGTTATGTTCTTTAATTATTACTACAAGTACTACCCATCTGTATTAAACCCCAGTAAACTCTCAGTAGACTGACATTATTCCCACTGCCTGTGCCTGTAATCTGGTCTAGTGAACTAAATACAGTAAAAATGAGGGACCTATACTACCTTCCAGGTCTACAGACATGACAGCAAAGTAACCGGTAACAGAAAATGTAGCTAATGATATATACAAATCCAGGATTGCAAAGGAGTAAGAAAACAGTCACGCTATGTTGTAGTAGGACATTAGGTAGAAATTATGAATTCATTAACAATAATAAATACACAGTGACAGCACAGACACTTGGCAATGAAACGCTAAGTAGGACAGGAATAGATGAGTCAGAAATGTCCTAAACAATCTTCTAGATTATTTTGAATCTTTTGATACTTCAGAAATGCAGGTAAAAAGGAGTGTGTGTGTGTGTAATGAGAAAGAGATTTAAAAAGGAAAAAAAAAAACAGAAGCAAAGCATGACAGAGATAGATTCAGAAATGCTTAGTGTTTCCTTATTTTTATTTTCCCTATGTGAATGGAATCTGGATAGAGCTGAATCTTAAATACATGCCTCTGAATCAAAAATGTCTTTAAAATAAAGATACATACATACTCTATTTAGTGAAAACAAAAAACACCCAGCATCATGTTACTTCAGAGAAGACCTAAACATTTCTGAATACCTCCATAGTTAAAGAAAAAGAACAAAACAGTCAGTGAAGCAGGCAAAATATGGCATACACAAATATCATAAGGAAGATGAAAACTACAAAATACAGTGTAGGTTTTGCAGTGGAAAATATCATTCATATAGTTCCCCATCTTCGGAGAAATGTCAGAATAACACTGGCTACAAAACCATTTTGCCAGATAATGTATAAAACAGGAATATTAATGAAGAAAAACAATGCAGAGACAACAAATTTTAGTGACAGAAAGAGTTACAAGAAAGAGCAGCAGAAAACCAATTATAGAAAACTGGAATACTATGGTGTACAGCAGTGTACAATACAAAATTGCTAGAAACAGCAGTAAGTACACTAAACAAATGAGCAATAGTGTGACGGCTGCAAAATCACCAGTGAATATATTAATAAATTTGTTTGTGTCTTTCGGCTTTTTCCCAGTTAGGGGTCGCCACACTGGAACTCCGGTCCACTAATGATTGGCAGTAGAGTTTTACGTACCGAGTTGCCAGCTCTGACGCACAACCTTCAACGAAGGTATGCCCATTCACGCATGTCTCCACACAGAAGATGCTCTAACTGAGAATCGAACCTAACAGCGTCTTACTGTGAGGCAACAAATGACATATACAAATAGCTAAGGTCAAAGCCAGGATTTCAGAAAAATTTGCAAACATAATTCATAACTGATCAAAGACAAATGGCAGTGCAGAAATGCCTGAAAGAGTAGTAAGCATTAAACAAAGAATAAAATATTTATTTATTTTTTATTTATTTTATTTTACATTTGTTAACTGGGATAGTCCAGCTGGATACATGTCCATTTTCAGTGGAGGCCCGGGGAGAAAAGCTCCAAGGAGACAAATTTACAAGACATAAAGATAATTCTTAGATACATATTTCAACTAGGTCCACTAAGGGTATTTAGTTGAGAAGACATGTAAGTGTTATTATATACAGATACAGTTATCAATAGGTTTATAAACAACAATAAATTGTGCAAACTAACACAAAATTACCATCATTCTTTTGTTGTGGTGTACAATTTTCTGCAGGTGAAACAAGAGACTATTGTTTAAGCCAAGAGTTGCATAAGTATAGGAGTGGTACTGGTGGGGATAAATGTAGGATCATAAGTGACTGGTTTTAAGTATTAGACAAACAAGTTAAAGCCAAATAAAAAAGCCAAGAGAAAACTTTAAACCTAGAATGCAGAAAGCCACCATCACAGCATAATGGTTGCCTCTGAATCACAAGATTCAAAGTTTAACCCTGACCTCTGGCCATTGTCTGTGTGGAATTTGAATGTTCTCCCTGTGTTTGTGTGGGTTGTTCCAATCTTCCATAAACATGCAGGGTATTTCCACCTCAAACTTTAGATGCATGCAAACACAGTGCACCCAAAACTTAATAGAGTTATGGGCAGAAGAGCAGATTGTAGGCGATGCCAGTTTGGAAGGAATTATGTAGACAAACCAGCACAGTATCCTCTAGATAGGCAAACATGGATCACAAACTACATGCCCTGTCAGCAATAGCAGTCCACCTGTGTAGAACTGGCTCTAAGTGACTTGATCACTTTGACTACTGTTAGCATGGTGATAAGTGGATTGAAAACCCAATATGACCTATGCCAGTTGCTCATGCTAATGGTGGGATGGGTCGATGCGCATCCATTGCCCAGCAGCCCTGGCTTACCTGAGATAGTTCTACTGAACAAAAGCTGGATGCAAAATACATTAACCTGACAAAAATGAATTAAGGACTGCTACACTGAATGACAGGGTCTCTGACAGGATGCAGATTTGAGTTGGATGACGTGATGGTAAAAAGAAGAAGAATCGCCACCCTATCAATCTAGCAGATAAAGGGGAAGAACAGTTTAGCAAAGCTTGGTTTGGGGTCCAGGATCTACTACTCAGGGGAGAACAGATTAGAAATGGTGTCACAATTTTGATGAGGGAGAGACTTCTGAGGACAGTGAGGACTGTCACAGGATCATAGGAAATTACTAGGCTATTGGCTGTGAGGCCTTTACAAGCCTAGCCAAGAGTTTAGCCCATGTTTAGACAAGTCCGCACCCAAAGCCCCTATCCAGCAGGGACACAGGTGGAATCCCAGGGGTGTATTTTCTGTTTCCCATCCAGTGATCCAGGTTGCGGTTAAAAAGGGATAATGAGGTATTCTGCTTGACGTGGAGAGGGAGTCTATTCTGCAGATGGAGGAGTCTCTGGGACACAAATCTGTCCCACCAACAAGTCCTATTGATGCCCCAGACAAGGTTGAAGTTGCACTTGTCAGTTGCTTGAGTGGAGTTTGACTTGCGGATACGCAGTAGTCCCATAAAGGCGGGGTCTGAGAATGCTTTGTATGCCAGACAGAGGTCACCTCTGAGGAGTCTGTATAAAAATGAGTAGAGGGACAGGGCTTTTAGCCTATCTGTGTAGGGTAGATGTTTGAGGCCCTGGATTCCCCTGGTGAAGAACCTCTGTAGTCTCTCCAGCTGCTGCATGTACTTTGTGAGGTATATGCTGAAGGGGGCGTTGTACTCAAAAACTGCCCCTGTAAGTGCAGAATACAGGGATGTTATGACCTCCTTGTCCCCGGATGAGATACCCTTGCTTATGAAGTGGGCCATGTAGAAAGCTTTCCATACAATAAAAACAACATGGTGGTCAAAAGTCAGGTTGCTATCAACCTGGGTGCCCAAATCCCTCAGGAATGATTGCATGCTTAGGACATTGTTATTAATGTGATAATATGTGGGGATGTCACACTCACCACAGGGGATGATGATGATGCATTTTTTGGCATTGAGCTTGAGGCCATGTTTCTGGCACCAGTCATTTGCTTGGGTGAGACCCTCTTGAAGGATGTCCACATCACTTGGGGAATTGATGACCGTGCCCAGCTTGCAGTCATCTGCAAACTTGGTCAGCCATAACCCACTGATTTTGGCCTGCACCTCAAAGACATATATCCCTAATAAGAGATGCCATAAGACCAATCCCTGGGGTACGCCACTCATTACAGGTCTACTGCTTGAGGTGGCTTCCCCTATTTTGATTAGGTTGGTTCTATCAGTGAGACAATTTGCTACCCATCTGGTAACATATGGATTGATGCCTAGTTGAGAGAGTTTATCTATTATGCCCAAGTGGGGAATAGTGTTGAAGGCTTTGGCCAGGTCAAGGTAGGTGGTGTGCACCAATTTCTTAGTGACTGTCTCAAAGTCATCGAACAAATTTGACACGACCTCCCCTTGACAAAGCCAAACTGTGAGGGGTCGAGTGTTTGGAGGTTGCCAATGTCTCTATTAATGAGGTCTATGATAATCCATTCCGTGGCCTTGCAGATCAGGCTAGTTAGGCTGATGGGTCTATAATTTTCCAGATCAATGGACGCTCAACCTTTGTATAAAGGGATGACAGTGGCTGTCCTCCACTCAGCTGGGACAAAGCCTGTACTCGGGTTTTGGTTGAATAGGGTGCCTAATGGTGCTACAAGTTCATGCCTGAGTTCATGTAGGATGCAGCCTGGAATGTTATCGGGTCCCATGGAGGCTGTATTTTTTGCCTTTGAGAGGGCAGTGATGACCTGTTCCCTAGAGATATGGGGAGGGGGGGCAGGTACTGGGGATGTCCTGATTTACTGATGGGGAGGACAGAGAGGTGAATTTTTGCTGAACTTGTCAGCCAGTAGGTTGCCTATATCTACAGCATTTGTGTATGTGGTGTCCTTGACCACCAGTTCTAAACAGATCTGGGTGCTTCCTTTTAGAGACTGTAGACATATCTGAAGAAGGCCTTATGATTGTCCCTAGTAGATGTGGCCAATTTGGACTTGAAGTTGGCTTTAGAGGATTTCACTAAAGCTCTTATTTGCTTGTTCAGGCTAAGGAAAGATTGCTTCCAATTGGGCATCTGCTCCTTCTTGGTCCTGGACAGCAATTTTTTCCTTTTGTTATACAGTTTATTTATTGCAGATGTCCACCAGACAGGCTTACTCTTCCTTGTGGAGGATGATTTTTTTCCTGTCAGGTATTCCTGATTCCATGCATCTACATAAATGCTCGTATAGTACTTTGGTACAGATTTGGACATTGGTGCCAGTTCTTACAGAGGGGAAGGAGGCTGTGAAGCTGTTTATACCATCCCTCAGGAGGTTGTAATCAGCTTTCAGCATCAGCTCCTTTTCCCATTTTTTCTACGCAGAGTCAGGGTATTGTGTTAACAGTCGCCATCTCTCTAGATTCAGTGCCATACTCCTGCCTTATTCAACACTCATGCCTGACTGTCACAGATCTTCTTTCATACAATCCATCCACCTCTTTGCTGGACGCCCTCGCTTCCTATTACCTTCTTCCTGTTTGTCCTAAATCTTCCTCACTAGATTGTCTTCTGCTTTTCAGCATGTGTCCAAACCACCATAATCTGTTCTCTTTGAGCTTTTCTGTAATTGGCTACTTTGGCTTCTGCTCTTATGTCCCCATTTCTTTATCTGTCCCACAGTGTGCATCCTACCACCTGTCTCAGGCACTTCATTTCCATCACCTCTAGCTTCTTCAACTGTTCTGCCTTTACTGTACCATACAATACCTCTCAACTGTACAGATTTTCGGCTCATATTTTTGGTGTGTTCCTCATAAAATTTGTGTTTTTTGGCAAATCACTTGGATAATCTGAGGACTGACGTCACTAAATAATGACATACATATGAGTTTCAAAGACTTCAAATCCTTCAGAAAATATATGTTAAAACAAACCCTGTTACTCTAGCAACTTTCTAAGTGTGTAAGAGCAATACTTAAAATGTGTCCCTATGTTTAGGCCTTTGTCTTCCCGGTTTGTTGGACTCTGTCCAGAATTCTTGCACTAAGAAGGTGAGAGGTATAAGAAGTACTGGTCACACCATTATCTTATACACCTTACTTTTCAGCTTCTTTGGCAGTCTTCTGTCTTAGACTACACATGACACTATATGCCAGTTGGCTGCAGCCCTTCTGATTCTAGCTTTGACTTCTTTATTCAGAGTTCCCTTCTCCTGAACCACTCATCCCAGATACCTGAAGCTGTTTACCTGTTCCACTACCTTCATTTCTATCTCTATTCTCAGTTTCTTTAGATTTCCTCAATTTGCTGCCATTACCACCGTCTTATCTGTGCTTAGTTTCATCCCATGTGCCTTCAGTTTTGCAGTTTCATCCCATGTGCCTTCAGTTTTGCATGCCGCTCTCGTATACTTTGCTGAAGTTCTAGCTCAGAGTCAGCCTGTAATGCCACATCATCTGCATACAGCAACTTTGCTGATCTGTCCCCTCCGACCTGTCTGCTAATGTAGTCCATTACCAGTGTGAGCAGCAGTGGGCTCAGAGCTGAACCCTGGTGTACACCCACTCCTACTGGGAACCCCTCTGTGAGGCCAAACACTGTTCATACTTGAGTCACTGGGTCCTTGTACATAGCCTGCACTAACTCTACCAATATTTTGGGACTTCAAACCACCGCAGCACTGCCCAAATCAGCTTTTTTGGGACCGTGTCTTATGCCTTCTCTAAGTCTAGGAATGCCCAGTTGGACTCTCTCCTCAAGTATCTGCCTCAATGCAAACATCTGGTCTATCATGCTGCATCCTGATCTGAACTGCTTATTTCCCATCTTACTTTCTACTACTCTGCATATCCAATTATCAATCACCCTCTCCAGAACTTTCTTGCAATGTAATAGGAGTTTGATGCCTCTGTACTGCCCACAGTTGTGGATTCCCCCTTTGTTCTTGTACACTGGCATATCTGCGATACACCTTTCCCTTCACACTATTATTACCCTCAGGAGCCATTTCTCCCCTATCTCACACAGCATCTTTATCATGTCTACTGTGACCACATCTGAGCCTGCTGCTTTCCCTGACTTCATTTTCCTTAGTGTTGTTCTTACTTCTAGGGTGGGGTCCTCCTCTTCTCCTTTCATCATAGGGTGTTTCTGGGGCAGTAGAGCTTCTGTGGGGTTTTCTTCATTCAGAAGCTGCTGGAAATACTACTTCTATCTGTCTTTGATGTCCTCTGGACTTCTGAGCAGGATGTTACGGAGCATCCCTTATGAAGGGCGTCTGACTATTTTCTTTATCTTTCTGTCTTTGCCTTGCAACCTGATACAGTTTCTTTGTTCCCCTTACTGAGTCACTTTCCAGAAGCTGGTACAGTGCCACTGATGCCCTATTCTTTGCTATTGCAACTTCTTTCTTAGCTTTGTTGTTAGCCAGCCAGTAGTACTTCCTAACCTGGTCAGTCTTTTCTATTCCCCACTTCTTCCAGGACTCCTCCTTTCTTTTCTATCTCCCACTTCTTCCAGGACTCCTCCTTTCTTTTCATGACTACCTGGACTTTTGCATTCTGCCACTAGCTTTCCTTATGTATCTTATTTCCATACCTGGCTCTGCCACATATCTTTTCTGTAGTCCTAACACATGCGTTTTTTAGACTCTGCCATTCTTGTACAACTCCACCTATTTCCTCCTCTTCTTGGGGAGCTGGAGCTCTGAGTAATTCCTTGAACTGTCGTACTTTCTCTCCAGTCAACTTCCAGGTCTTCAGCCTGGTCTCTGTTGACATTAGAGCCTAGGGTTGCCACCTTTTCAGCTGGCCAAAGTGGGACATGGGGGTGTGGCCAATATGACACTGGCCACACCCTCTACCATGACATCACCACAGGAGCAGTGAAGGAGATGCTGTTATGGGTACGACGGATGGCTGATAGAGTGGCTAGCTGGCTGCTGGAGTAGCTGGTTGGTTGGCTGCTGAAGTGGCTAGCTGGCCAGCTGCTGGAGTGGCTAGCTGACTGGCTGGACAGTTGCTGGAGTGGCTAGTTGGTTGGTGGGAGTAGCAGCCGGATGGATGGGTGGCTGGATGACTGGATTGATGGCTGGATGAATGGATAGATGACTGGATGAATGGATAGATGGCTGGTTGGTTGGATGGATGGATGGCTGGCTGGCTGGCTCGAAGGATGGATGGCTGGCTGGCTGCATGAATGGATGGCTGGCTGGTTGAATGAATGGATGGATGGCTGGCTGGCTGCATGAAGGGATGCATGGCTGACTGGCTGGCTGCATGAAGGGATGCATGAAGGGATGCATGGCTAGCTGCATGAAGGGATGCATGGCTGACTGGTTGGAAGAATGGCTGGCTGGCTGGCTGGCTGGATGGGTGGCTAACTGGTTGGCTGCATGGATGGCTGGCTGGTTGAATGAATGGATGGCTGTCTGGCTGGTTGAATGAATGGATGGATGGATGGCTGGTTGAATGAATGGATGGATGGATAGCTGGCTGGATGAATAGATGGCTGGCTGGCTGGCTGGATGAATAGATGGATGGCTGGCTGACTGGATGAATAGATGGCTGGCTGGCTGGCTGGTTGGAAGAATAAATGGATGGCTGTATGGATTGATGACTGACTGACTGGCTCGTTAGAAAAAAAAATCTCCTGTTGCCCCACCCATGTGAACCCAGGCAGTTCTAATATCATGTTCTGTCTGTCCCGATATGTGCATTCAAGTCACCCATTATCAACACCAATTCATGTTGTCCTGCTTCATCTAGTAGGTCCTGCAACTGATGTCTGAATGCACTCTTTTCCTCACTATCTCAACCCTGATGTGGGGCACAGGCTGAGATTATGAATACTGCCTTATCATTACACTGGAGTATGACTGTCATGAGTCTGCCATTAATTCTGATGATATCCCTCACTGCCTTCTGAAGCTTCTCTCTCACGACAATTTCTATACCATTTCTAGCCTGTCCCCCTCCTAAGTGGTACAGTCTGGATCCCAAGCCAAGTGGCTTTGCTGCACTGCCCCTCCATCTCGTCTCTTTGATACATAGATGTCCAGCCTCCTCCTTTATCATCATGTCATCCACTTCCAAGCTGTGTCCTGTCAGTGAACCTACACTAAGTGTAGCAATTCTCAGTTCATGTTTGGCAGGTTGGTTGATTATGCATCCAGCTTTCGCTCAACAGAGCTATCCCAGGTAACCCAGGCTGGGCAACTAGACACCATCCAGCCAGTAGTTTATTGACCCAGGGCTGTGCTGGGCTTTATGGCAGGCACACAGTGGTCAATAGGGGCACATATACCCTTCCCACCATTAGCAAGGGTCCCTGGCATAGGTCAGAGTAGGCTGAGTCCTCAACCCCTTATCATTGGTAACTATCCATGCCCATTTTTGGCGACATTAGTTAACATGACCAAATCATCTAGAGCCATATTTTATACGGTCAAGTAGCTAGCCCCCCCACAGCGCACAGTCTGTGATCCATATTCTCCTATCTTGAGGATGCTGCGCATCACAGTAGATGCCCATAGCGGTTGGTCTGTACAACTCTTCTCCCTGTCGGGCACCATGTAGAGTCTGTGCTGCTGCCCACAGCTCCTGTCATTGTTGAGTTTGTGATGGAAACACTCAGCATGTTTTTCGGACATGAGAAAAACCCCACAGATATAGCGGGAGAACATGCAACCTCCAAACAGGCATCTGTCAGAGGTCAGGCTCAAACCTTTTACCTTGTGCATGGGAGGCAAAGACCTTAACTATTATGCCAACTGGTCAGTTAGTTGTGCACTCCATTGTCAACACCAGCTCATTTTGTCCTGCTTTATGTAATAAGTCCTGCAGCTGTTACCTGACTGCACTCTTTTCCTCGCCATCACAACCAGACTGAGATTATGAATAATGCAGTCTGTTTGACATACATCTGTCACTAATTCTAGCTAACTACAGGCCCCCAAATTTGACTCAAGATGCCCACTCCACTTATCTGGATCTATCAAGATTCATCCTTTTACCCTGATCCTGGGCGACTTTAACTACCTAACCATAGAATGGAAAAACTACTCATGCCAGAACACAAATGCCCAGAGACACCTCAAGTTTATCAATGCAAATGCCTTGGAACAGCTAGTCGTTACTCCCACAAGAGGTGATAATATCTTGAATTTGGTGTTAACCAACATGAGTAACCACTGCAGCACCCCTACAGTATCATCCTCCCTGGTAAAATCTGACCATAAAGTGGTCACTTTTGAAGTCACCATCTCCCCTGACCCCTGTCTAGCTAGGGTCAAACAAAAAACGTTTCCAAAGCTGATTACATGAGAGTTTGACACTGAATGATTACAGATGGAGAAAGTTGATGCAACATATTTACCTCATGTAGAAAAATGGGAAAAGGGGAGGGGGGTTAATGATGATGGTCAAAAACAACACTATGCATCAAAAATGGTTTTGAACAACAGGCCAAATAATAAAATCAATTTTTTGTGTGTACAAGAAAAATAATCTAGGATATGAATTAGCAAAAAAAATAAAAAAAAAAACAAAAACAATACTTGAAATGATAAAGCTAATTGTAAACTCTGATGAGACAGAAGAAGAAAGAGAGGGGGGAGATAAGACAACAGATCAGGCTATAAATCTAAAACTGAATGGGAGATCACCGACAGTTTATGTTTTAATGGCTCTGAATTTGTATGACCTCATTATTTGATTACATTAGTTTTGGGGATGCAGTCAGTGAAGGCACTTATATAGGCTGTGCAAGAGCCTGCTACCAATCTAGGAAAAAAAAAAAAACTGTTGGTGATTACCGAATCAAATGTGTCCAAATGCCTGGGATTTGCTGAAAATCAGTTCACAGACACAAACCATATCTGGAGCAAACCAGAAAAACTGAATTAATCTGAAGGAAGTACAGTCTGCCTTGTTAAGCCAACACAAAGCTAAAATAATACTGATCAAACATAAATGTCAAAGTGCTATGAACGACCTGGATTGACCTGAACTTTGATTTTTGTGGGCCAATATAAAGTAAAAAGTACTTGCAGGTTAATGCTGATAACTACTCAAGGTTTACAATTGGAAGATTACCACTTTACACATTTTGTGTTCCATTGGTCTGGCTATTGATAAGCTCTTTAATAAGTTTTGAAATGCCAGAGTCCATAAGGACTTATGATGGTCCACATACCTCTCAACCTTTTAGAGCAAGAAATCTGGACAAAGCCATCAATAATGGGTGGACAAAAGCCCAAAAATAAGGACATCTTTTAAATATTGCTCTTGCAAACTAAGAGAATTGATAGAACAGGCTTTTTATTAGCATGAATTTTCTGAAAGGTATGATGTCTGAAACTCAGACATCTGTCATTATTTTCTGATTTCAACCCTCAATGATTTGCCAACGATTTGCCAGAATACCCCAATGTTACGAAAAGTGGACCCAAAATATGAGGCAAAAATCTGTACAGTTGAGAGGTATAAATGGTCATCCTTTAACAGTTTTCAGTCCATGGGGTTTTGTGAATGCCCAGGAACTGCCAACAAAAAGATCATTCCAAATTGATATGAGCCAGTGGACTACCAGAACACAATATGTGAAATAAAAGCAAATCTATAAAACTTGCTAAGTCTAAACACATTCAGTGAAAAAAATACAATTCCAAAGTATGTTAAAGGGTTGCCTGCTGAAATTCTTAGTGTAACTGCTGTCCACAAAATAGTGGACCACACAAGTGCAAATGTGGACAAATATAAGTTTGACATTGTTGTTCCACAGAATATCCCCCTCCCCCATGGTACAGCAATATCATTTAGTATTCTTAAGTAGCAAGGGTGTGGAGATACACCCCCTAGATAAGGTGGTGAAGTGTTTCAGCAAAGACTTTTAAAGTGGTAACAGCAAGTTTCAAAAGTCACAGTTTTTATTTGAACTGATATTTATTTTAAGAAGTGTCCAGACAAGCAGTACTGTATCTCACTTTTCTGATAGGCAGCCATGTTAGAAAAATATAGCGCATCTATTCATACTGCAACTGAAGTTATGTCAGCCCACATGCTGTTTAATCACACCTTCAGATACAAGATACCTGGTATAACTAGACATGCACTGATGAAGGGATAAGGAGAACAGAATGAGAATGTATGTTTGTGCAAAAAAAAAAACAAGAACCAAGGAAAACTTGTAGACATATATATACACAGATGAATAAATATAGATATAAGGAGAGAGAGAGAAAGAGAGTTTTTTAAATATATATATATATATATATATATATATATATATATATATATATAAAGTTATAAGCACACATACATACATGCATATAGATATACATTTATAGAGAGACGCACACATACTTGTATACATATTTTGCATACACATGCACATACATGTATTATACATACACATATAAATATATGCACATATAGAGCACAATTAATATGTAACACATATAGTCCTGGTGAACTTTATACATGTAACACCACCTATATGAAAATACCAATTGCTCTTTCAACTTGGGACTAGCAGCTAGTATGCTTTGCATAAGTGAGTACAAGTATGTGTGCAGTAAGAAAAATAATTTCAAACATGCTTTAACTAGGTATACATCAATCTGTATGCCCTACAAAAATTTACCCCTCTCCGTACTGGAATAAGTCCACAATTTTCACTCTTTTCCCCTTGCTTACTGTCATTCTGACAGCCATCCTAGTGCCTCATATGCTGGGGTCTACCAGTACTCAGGTTCATCCCTCCCCCCAGACCAATGCTTGAATTTTATGCTGTGACCACCGAGGAACCTATGAGTATCTTGGGGGGGTCTGCTGTACATCTTCTTGCTGGGTTTATATAACCTACACTACACATTCTGCCTGCCTGTCTCCCTCTTCATACATCTAAGGACATCCTCCTTGGGCCATGCATAAGTGCTAAATGTCCTCCCACCGGCACAAGGTACACTTAAAAGAAATGCAGATGGCTCAACCAGCATCCCCACAAACCAGCACCTACCCCCTCAGCTCTTCCTGTGAAGAGTGGAAAAAAAAGGACTTCTGTAAAACATGCTACTCCATCAATCACCTGGTATGCTAATCAAAGGTTATCTGAGCTATAGTCAGGGCTTTATCCTTCTATGCCACCAGAGTGGCATGTGTCCTGGAGAGTAATACTTGATTGTAGCCAATATTGCTAGCAAACTTTTTTAGAAGCAAAAATTTAAAAAAATCCTAAACTTTATAACACCATCAGTGTAAAAATAAAAGTATGACTTTTAACCATTAACTGGGATAGTTATTTACACATAGGTATTGTTTTGTTTTCAATATTCTATTTTGTATATTGCTTTATGTATTTATTCATCAAAATGTATTGCATGCATTTCTATGTATTATTTCATATGTATTTGATTCATTTGGAGCAAGTTATCTGTGAGGAGATTTTTTAAGTATGTAACAAATGTACGTTCTCTTTTTTTTAACTGCTTATTTTACTTTAATGCATTACATTAACAAACCAGAATAAGACATATTGGTGTGACAGATTCATATCCCAATGCATACCTCACCTGTGGAACAAACTATTACTACTTGTCCAACAGAGTAGCACCCTGGTCACCTTCAAGGTAAACTTAAATAATTGAAGGGCACCCTCAAATTCTCTCCTAGTATATCTTGTCTTGCTCTCCTTGAGGCTAGAGGGAAATTTCAAATAGGATTGTTTTGGCTAGGCTTGAAATGGCCTGCAGACCAATTGTCTAGTACTTACTTTTGAACATATAAGAATAAAGAAGTTCCATGCTGTGCAAGAAACACAAGCAGTAACTGTTTTTACTTTATTACTTCAACAAAATGTATTTTACAATA
The DNA here is from genome assembly GCF_019279795.1 of Protopterus annectens. Taxonomy (NCBI): domain Eukaryota; kingdom Metazoa; phylum Chordata; order Ceratodontiformes; family Protopteridae; genus Protopterus; species Protopterus annectens. The sequence continues at coordinate 212,985,893 of NC_056743.1, read as the reverse complement.
AAATACTCAGTTTCAAGAAGTAGTCCTACTAGTAAGTTTTTTTTTTTTAATTTCTAAAATAATGGTTAAGATACTGGCAACTGTGAAATAAAATGTTATTAAAAGGGCCTCTAAAGCGTGACACGCTGGATCTAAACATGCAAACTATTGTCGGATTCTGAAAAACTGTTTTGGCAACAACTGAGAGCTTACCTGAAAATTTTACAGTCTGTGTGTGCATCCCGGGTACAGTTCTATAAAGGTCATGAAGTACTTGACAGACTGGGACACAGGCCATGTACATAGAAGTCATTATCACATCCAAGGCAGACAAGAACACACACCTGTGAGCACTTTACCTGAGGGAGCCAGTGCGAACACAAAACTTAGATCTATTAGAAAAGCAAGCAATGTAGCCACTTTTATTTGTAAAGCCAAGAAAAGGAAATAAGATGACAAATAAAAAGTCTGACCTAGTTTGTTTGCTTACTTCTCTACCTACTGGATAAGCAATGCAGCAGAAGTAAACAGCAGATTATTATTATTACTTTTTTGTGGACTCTTCGAAGAACTATTTAATTTCTGTACTACCCATTCCTTAATTTTTCTCCTGTTTTAATATTACTACCTCTTCAGGAAGCCTTCGTCAAATCACCACCATTTTGGTGAAACAGCAGCTCTCTGCATCTCCCCCTACCTAGCTGCCTTGTAACTATATTGTGTACTCTTCTTCTCACTGGAGAAGCTACAAAAGGAGAACAGGTGCATCACACTATTCAAATTGAGAATGTGTCATGATAAAAAGAAATTGTGAATGAAAAACTGAATGCATATCAAAATGACTGACATACCAAAACATTTTAAGGACAGCACATTACAAGACACACTGGATGATGCACTAACATAATTACTACAAACATAATCAATATTAAGAGCAACAGATATATTTTTCATTTGATCAAAGTTTTCCTTTAATGCATACTAGAAGATGTGTACATCATAATGCAAACATTTGCAGTTTTTATACTGAAATCGTTTACAAGGTCTAGTCCTCTTTAATTTCCACCACTAGAAACATACTTAAACTGTTACTATTACTATATTGCTCAGAATTCTAAATGAGGATTAAATCCATGACTATCTGAGGTTAACTTTTTCCGTATGGAGCAGTAAGTTAACTATTATTCCATTGTAACACAATTTTGAATTTCTTCCCATGTTCACTACTAGCAATAAAATATGGAATACTGTGTCTTCTGTTTAATATTGCATTAGAACAATGTTTGAATGCATATTATTATAGCTGTAAAATTATCATTTTAGTACATTAACTTCCAGGCAATTAGGTTTGATGGCGTTACAGTCACTATCTGAATGCACTACAGAGTAAAAACAGAGCTTCTCCCGTACAATTTGTGTTGTCACATTAATTCAGAATCCACATTGAGTCATATCATGGCTTTATATGCTGCAATCTCAATCACCATCAAGGTTCATCGACTCCAAACAGGTTTAAAGAAATACTGCCGAACCATGCTCTACACTTTTAATCAGTAACAGCCGCTGTTCTTTTGTTTTCACACAAACAAGTGAAGTAATATCTAAATCTCTAATGTGAAAAGCATATTGCAATATATATTAACGGTTGAGGAAGAGACTGATACATCAGTACATAAAGAAATCTTGGGCTGCATCTACCAAGCTTAGTGACTCTAGTAATATTTATTTATGCTGTAAAGTATAATAAATGGGTTCCATCAACTTGGTTACCATTTCTATATACCTGTTTATTGTTTGCTAAATATGAAAGTCAACTGATCCAAACAAAATTACTTCACCCATATGTCAGGCCATATACAAATACAATACACTGAAAGACAGGTATAAGAAAACTGCTGTAAGGTATATATTTTCAGATCAGAAGTACATCAAAAATTCACAGTGGTATGCATTAAACATGGGCAAAAGCTGTAATAATTGTAATGCTGTCATTTATGTGAGAAAAAATTTGATAGAAATGCGACAGAGTTAGTGAAAGATGCAAACCAAAGGATTTATTTGTACATAGGACTGGGATGTTAAGTACAAAAATGAGCTGAAGAAGTGAATTATGCAGACGTGTATAAATCTTTTTTTTTTTTGCCTCCACTGCTGAATGACCTGGATCTTAGTAACGTGGCTGTTTCATTGTTCCACATCTATGTTAGAAAATAAAAAGCTGATCCCTGTGCTGTAGTCTGCAGGGATAGGTTTAGCATGATAACTATTAACTACAAATGTCTGGGTCAGATATTTTATTCCAAGACAGAATTTTAAATAGTCATCAAATGATAGGGAAACATATCATCTCAATTTAGTGAGGTGAAAATATGCCATTAAAATATTTTTTTAAAGCACAATTAATTCCAGCCACACTGGTATTCATTTAATGGAACATGCACAAATCAGTGCTATTACTATAAAACCTGCATCATTAAAAAACCCTTCCTCATCATTTTGCCCCTGTTTTTCATCTGAATGTTAACGGCATAAAATGCAGTGCTTGAAATCAGGAAGGAACATGTGATATTTTTCCACATAATTACCGTAGAAAATGCTGTTATTACAATGAAATGTTTGATTTTTTTTGCCATATACTGTTCTATGGGACTCCAAATTCCTATTAAATGCAGATCAGTATATAAGAAATGCAATGAAATATAAATTAAAAAAGTAATGTGCATTACATTTGCAGTCTCCTGAGAGAAACAGTCATTATGTGACAATAGACCTTAAATAAATGAAAGCAAATTAGAAGGCGACACCAGAAAATGTGCTGCATTTTAAATAGTGCATTTAAAAACAGGACATTGAGCACATTGTTATAAATACTGTAATTGCATGCTGATGCTGAGAACTTTATTCACTTCTTCTACCCATGTTAACCTCATTTACTTATCTAACATGCTTCACTTTACATGCACTTTCCTGCCTTATGTCTCAATACCCCCCTTTGTATTTTCCTATTTATACGTATTGTATACTTTTTCATTAACTACTATTTTCTTCACTAACACAGCCTTACAAAAGATTAATCAATGCATATTTTATCCTTTCAATAAAGAAATATTTTCTGGTAATGTACAGCAGAAAGTCCAGGTCTTCGGCCTACAACCTAAAAAGGAAAATGCAGAAGCATAGCTGCCCCAGTCAGCTCCCTGTCCTGATACCACATGCCAGCACTAAGCTTCTAAAAAGCACTTCACTGCTGTATTAAGCCAATCACCACATGTAGTGATCGGCTTATTACAATCACACCCATGAACCCAGCTAGTTCTTTCATTAAAGAGCAAAAAAAAAAAATGTCACTGAAATAACCCGTTTGCTGCATTTATTTTTATGTGTGACCAAGTTGAAAACAACTTTGAGTTATTTTAACAGTACACAGCAGCTTTGATGTCAGCTGTTCATCTCCCAATTTCCTATATTATGGTGGTGTTATACAAAATGTGAAGATGTATAAAAAAGAATGCTTTATTTGGACTTACATACTTTGAAAACTTTTGATGATGACATTTGCTTACCTATTATACAAGAGATGGGAAATTCAACCTACTCATCAACAGATAGCAATGCATAGGGGATGAGTTAGTTTTTGTTATGGTCCATATGTGCATGTGTTTTATTGTGCAACAAAATTAATTAAACCCGAACTAGCTTTTTTTAAGTGCCACAGGATCTTTTACATCCATATCAGCTACCAATATGTCATGCAGATCAGACATCTCATCCAAAGGACAGCACATTTAGGAGTGCAGACCACCTAATGCCACACTACAGTGTCAGTACTGGAAGATGAATCAAACCACCTGGAGTGGGAATAAAACCCACAGCCTTCTGATCTTCAAGCACCAAATATGATTGTGCTGCCCTGTTGAGGCACTGACACTGTCTTCTCTATCCAAATACAAAAAGTCAAATTGTACTACAACTTCAACATAAGAAGTCAGTATTATAACACAATGCAAAACAAACCAACAAAAACAATGCCCTTCCCCCCAACACATACCTCATACTTAAAATATTACTTTTGAAGTTTCACTACTTTGGAAATAAAGGGATTTTTAAGAGAACCAAGGATTTTTGTCATCTGTGAGAAAATTGAGGCTCATAGTTATCATATTTACTAACCAAGGGTTTAGAAGTGCATCTCCACACCAACGGGTACAATCACTCTGCAAAAACATATCTTTTGGATACAGAGTTTGATAACGCATACTGTAGTTAGTTACTTAGTATAACTCCGGATAATAAATTACAGCATTTATTACTTTGTCACTTAACTGCTTGGTAAAGATGTATACCAACAGTATGCAGACTTTCTTACTTGTTTCTAAGGGGAAATCAAGAGCAGAAAAAGGAAGAAGTCAGAAATGAAGTAATGAGAACGGGTAGATTGGAGTAAGGAATGGAGAAGAATTACGGGAAGTGTGAAAGCTGGATCTAAACAATAAGGAAATAAAAAAATGGAAGGTGAAGGGATGACCTGGGGAAACAGAAAGGAGTGAGAAATAAAGCAGATAACAAAATGTTGTTGTTGTTGTCATTGTGTCTTTCGGCTTTTCCGGTTAGGGGTCGCCACAGCGGAACTCCAGTCTGCTAATGATTGGCAGTAGATTTTTACGTGCCAAGTTGCCGGCCCTGATGCACAACCTTCAACGAAGGTACGCCCATTCACGCATGTCTCCATGCAGAAGATGCTCTAGCTGAGAATCGAACAGGACAACGTCTTATTGTGAGGCGACAATGCTACCGCAGCACCACCACAGCAGTAGATAACAAAATTATGGCTACACATATTTTACTTCAGCCCTTCTATAGGTTCTGTAATATGAGTCCATTTATAACCTTTATTTTTTATTTAATATCAAAAGAAGCATTCCTATAAGCATTACATTTTAAAATGTGGTTCCTTTATGCAGAAAGTTTATATGATCTGGTTAGGCAAGCGTATTCCAAATAGGAGAGCTATGTGAAGTAAACAAACTACTGCTAAGCTTATGAATTCTGATCATGCAACACAGGTTAGAACCTGATGACTTGGGGTTTCTCAGTGAGCCGTGCCAACTATGTACAAGTCAGACAGAAGGTCAGAGTGAAGAGTAGAGCACTTCATGAGTAAAGGGTAGATGAAAAACTTTTAGTTTGTTATTAAATTTCAGACATCCTGTCAAAGTCTATTAGCAACTGCCTCAATTCTGTTCACCCCTCCCCCAAATGCACATCTAGCTTTGTTTATTCTTGCCTGATGAGGCAGTACTGTAAGGAACCCATATCCCTCAACCATCCAAATTTTTGCAGAATGTCCAGATTCTGCCTTATACTTTTAGTCTGTTTCTCATAAAATCTGTGGTTTTCCCTCAAATCATTGAGATGATCTGAGGAGTGAAGTCACTAAATAATGGCATACAAATAATAAAAATCCACGTACGGAAGCACAATGAAAAAGAGAACCAGACAGCAATAGCGTACAACTTAATTTAATTTCCGCTTTCGTCACTCGACTTCCTCAGAATGCAACAAAACATAACAAATCAAACACTTATATACCCACAGTAATTCCATACAAATTGATTGTTAAAAAATAATTAATTAAAAAACAAATCATGTACTATCTCAATAACAAACTAATGTTATTGTCTTTATTAATATGCAATTTTCGATACTTTAAAAAAAATTTAATATTTATGGCATCATTAAGACCTGGAAATTTATCAGAATTTAATCTAATCTGCCATATAGTTTCACGTTGTTCCAGGTAGTTTTTAAAATCACCTCTTCTCAAATCAGGACGAACAATTTCCAATACAGAAAATAAAAATTTTTTGAATAAAGAAGATGAACAAGTTACTGAATGTTTAAAAAGGGCATTATTCTCATCCCTGGTTTTAATACTGTAGAGGTGTTCCCTAATTCTAGTCTTAAAAGGAACTACCATCAGAACAGGAACACTGTTCTTACCAGGAGTCGGACCTTTTTAGGTTCCAACTCCTCGGGGGAAGAAACGTAGAAGAAAGATTGGATTTATTTAGTATTATTAATTTAACTGAACACTGTTTTTCTGAAATGGAAATTAATGTTTTAAAATATGGGTTGAATTTCATTCCCACTACCAGAGCTAGTTACAGTAGTACTATAATAGATATAAAAAAATACACTAGGAAACTGAATTTGGTCTATTTAATGCATTCCGTGTCAGACAAAGAGTTAAACAATAGGATCTTATTTAGACCATCTCATTTCACCCCTCAATTACATCACACCTTGAAAGTGTTTGAAGAACAATGCATTAATGATATAACTAAGGTTTTGCATTACAAAAATAACACCATTCAGAATTTGAATCATCATGAAAGGTTAGCCCTCATGAATTTAAAGGCTTTGAGTAAGAATTACAGATTTATGAAAAGTGATAAGGGGGGTAATATAGTCATCATGACCCAGGATGTTTATCACAAAAAAATGTTGGATATTGTTAATAACATTGATGAGTATGAACCTATCAGTTTGTATGACATTAACCGTCGTGTGAGGTTCATTCATTCTGAATTATATGCTTTGTTTATGACTAATGACATCAGCCGTGACATGTATGATTTTTGTTTGGTTGAAGAGCCATGCATCGGCGTGATTTTTGGTATCCCCAAAACCCACAAGAATATCAGTGACCCTCCCCTCAGACCCATAGTTTCATCACCACATTCGGTTACTGAGGGTATATCTTTGGTTATAGATGGTATTTTGGGGCCGGTTGTGACTGGTGAAGATTCATTTATCAAAGATTCATGGCATTTTTTGAGTAAACTAGGAGAATTTTTGAAGAATTTTGACTATGACCCCATGAGACACATTATTTTTACTCTCGATGTTGTTTCTTTATACACCTGTATTCCCCATTCAGTGGGAATTGATGTTGTTTGTGATTTTTTGGTTAAAAGAAAACTCAATTTAAGTAACAATGCTATCTCAACTATTAGATTGTTTCTTGAGCTTATTTTGGAGAATAATTTCTTTTTACTAGGAGATTCCTACTACAGACAAAGAAAGGGAGTTGCCATGGGGTCTCCAGCAGCACCAGCCTTTGCCAATTTGGTAATGGCTGGTTGGGAGTCAGAAATTCTGCCCCTTATCAAACAAAAATTTGACATCAAATTATATTGTCGTTTCATAGACGATTTATTTTTCATTGTTGAGGGCGACGTTACCACCATTGATTTTTTGATATCAGAAATAAATTCATCTTCTGATTATTTGAAGTTCACCAAAGGAAGTTTTGGAACCCAGATTAATTTTTTAGATGTTTTTTTATATTGGGACACAGCCGAATCACGGTTTCACAGTAAGATCTTTCGCAAAGAGACTTTTACTAATGGATACTTACACGTTCTTAGTAACCACCCTAAACATATTGTTAACAATATCCCCAGAGGTCAATTCATTAGGGCTAGCCGGATGACCAGTAAGCTTAGCGATTTAATTAATGAATTTGGCACCATTGTTTCCCTATTTAGTAACAGGGGCTATCATGTTAATGATTTGAACATCATTAAAGATGAGATTTTGACAAAACGTCCCTTGTCTTTTAGACCTTTATTGGATTATCCACTATCGTTTGTTTTTACTGACGATAGGGTAAAGCAAAGTAACAACATAGACAACAACATTTTATGCTCATTAGATATGAGTTCTGATGGGGGACAGATTAAAAACGTTATTGCCAACAATTGGAAAATTATTAGTGGTAACAAGGACATTGAACAGGTTTTAGGTAACCGTCCTGGTTTTGTTTTTAGGAAAAATTATAATCTGAAAAAGATTTTGGAGTTTAAAAATCAAGTGTCTAGCAATGTATGCACTAACAAAACAGGCATGCATAGATGCCATTTCTGTAATATGTGCAGATATATCTCTGAGGGTCCCTATATTGTAGTCGAGACAATTGATAGGACATTTAAGGTTGATGGTTATGCTGACTGTAACTCCACGGGAGTGGTTTACATTGCTTTATGTTCGACATGTCCGGCTTTTTACGTCGGCATGACTACACGATGTCTTAAGACTAGAATTAGGGAACACCTCTACAGTATTAAAACCAGGGATGAGAATAATGCCCTTTTTAAACATTCAGTAACTTGTTCATCTTCTTTATTCAAAAAATTTTTATTTTCTGTATTGGAAATTGTTCGTCCTGATTTGAGAAGAGGTGATTTTAAAAACTACCTGGAACAACGTGAAACTATATGGCAGATTAGATTAAATTCTGATAAATTTCCAGGTCTTAATGATGCCATAAATATTAAATGTTTTTTAAAGTATCGAAAATTGCATATTAATAAAGACAATAACATTAGTTTGTTATTGAGATAGTACATGATTTGTTTTTTAATTAATTATTTTTTAACAATCAATTTGTATGGAATTACTGTGGGTATATAAGTGTTTGATTTGTTATGTTTTGTTGCATTCTGAGGAAGTCGAGTGACGAAAGCGGAAATTAAATTAAGTTGTACGCTATTGCTGTCTGGTTCTCTTTTTCAATGTGCTTCCGTACGTGGATTTTTATTAGTGGTTTTTTGGTGCTATTTTGTTTTTTTAAATAATGGCATACATTTGAGTTTCACACTTCATATTCTTCAGGAAAAAAATGTATGCCAAGACAAAGCATGTCATTCTATAAACTTTCTAAGTTTATAAGAGCGATATTTAAAATATTTTTAAGGCCTTTGCCCCTTTATGTCAGGCTTTGTCCAAATTTCTTGTGCTAAAAGCTTGAGAGGTATGGGAAAGACTAACCTCAGAAAGTTTGTGGACTCCATCAATTCATAACATGCAAGTGAACCTGGGTACTTGGAAAGAGATAATGTGTTTCTTAGCAGTATTTCTTTGAAGGATGCTCTTCAGTCAAATCATGGGTCTCTCTCAGCACCATCAGACAGTGATGGCAACTTTTTTTTTTTTTGTGAAACGGTTATTTACCTTAACATTTTTGTTGAGCTTAAACAATTAAAAAGGCAGCAATCTAGAATAGCAGTCCAGTAAATGCTATCACCAACAAACCCACCATTAACAGAAATAATAGGACTTGGTTAAGGTTTCTATGAATGGAGTTGGATGAAACAGTAGGTGTTCCATCCTCTGTTCTGCATGCCCCCCCCCCCACACACACACACATATACACACACACACACACACATACACACACAAATACAAGCAGTCTTAGTCACTGCTTTGCATGTCCACATGAGCTGTAATATAGTCTTACAAGTGAGCAGTTGACACTAACATATGAATAGAGACTGTAATCAGAATCTAAGTGTATGAAAATAAGTGCATATCACTGCAACAATATTGTGTCTGTTTTCTTTCTGCATCATCCATAGCATAAAGCATTGCACTGCAATGGACTCAGAATCAAGACTGTTGTCGTAGACTAGCCAGATATGCCTGGAAAAAAACAGTGTGCTGACTTGAATGGACTCTAAAATCATACAGACTGCTACTTTTATTTATTACTTTCTAGGACTGATAATAATGAATTCCCTGTGAAAAAGACCACTCTTTCATTTCCATAAAGCCAAATAGCAAAATATGACACAAAAAAAATCTATCAGTCTATAGCAATCCCTGCTTTACACAAAAAGCAATCCCACTTATCCTCCCTACCACTGTACGCTGACCGACTCTTCTTTCCTAGTCATTGTACAACTCCTAGCCATTTGTTTGCCCACACACTGTTTTTGCAGTTACAAACACATTAACCCTTAGCCTGATACTAGATGAGGACATACCTCTAGCTATTTATCATACATTACAATGTGATGTGTTCAGTCTGAATAACTGCACACCACTATTAAATTTAAAATCAAGAAAATAAATAGTTCCTAACCACTCAGCACACTTGTTAGTCTGGAGACTGTAGATAGACTAAAAAATGTTACACATTTTGCATTTGCTGTAGCAATCAAAGCCTTTTTTTAGGTTTACCCATTTACCACTGGCAATGCCTAATCTTATAAAGTCAAATGCATAGTCTTTAAAATTAATAAACTATTCTTCATGCTTTTCCAATGTAAAAATAACAAAATCCTTTATTTCCCACATCTCTTAACTTTTGTGATATGCATTCAAATTCGCCCCACTACAAATATACTTACAGGAAGGCGTCAAATAATTAGCTTTTGTAGTACAAAGACATATCCCGCTGAACTAATAACTTAAGTTAAAACGTACAGTGTATTCAAAGGGGCACTACGCATGTAAGACATACCATCACAGCTTGCATCTTGTTAATGGGTTGGCCTAACATACATAGATGCATACTCTCTCAGGTCTCAGACTACCTCCTTACTAACAACCTCCTTTCCAATACTCAGCATGGTTTCCAACCAAACCATAGCACCACCACTGCCTTACTCTCCTTTACTAACACTATCCTTCAGCATAAAAACAATGGCTATCTCTCCTCTGCTACTTTCCTAGACCTATCTAAAGCATTTGATATGGTCCCACACAAACAACTTATCTCTGTCCTCAATAACCTATCCTTCTCACAATCAGTCACCAACTGGTTTCAGAGTTACCTGTCTGACCACCAACAATCCGTTTTATGGCAGAATGACATATCTCCCCAACTACCTGTCTCCATAGGGGTTCCCCAAGGATCCATCCTTAGACCCCTACTCTTCTCTGTTTTCACCAATAATCTAGCCTCTGCCACCAAACATGGCACACTCATACAATACGCAGATGACTCAACCATCATCTGCTCAGCCCAGTCCCTACCCAAACTACAGAAAGTCACACAGGAAGCCTTTTCCTCTGTTGAAACTTGGTTATCCGATGCCTAATTAATACTCAACCCAAACAAAACTAAACTACTCATCTTCCAACCCATCAAACATACTCAAAACAACTCTCACTTTAACATCACAGCAAAAGACAACACCACTATATACCCAACTGAACACACCAAATTACTAGGAGTGGAAATGGACAATAAACTAAAATTTGACATTCACATATCCATGACCATAAAAAATCCACAAAAAACTAGGGGCATTCTACAGAAATAAGCAACGTCTCACCAAAGCAGCAAAGATTTCAATAGCAAATTCCCACCTTATCTCCACCCTACTTTATGCTTCTCCAATATATACCAACCTAAGGCAATGCGATCTAAACAAGCTAGAGACCTGCTACAACAAAATTGCCAAATTCACCACAGGGGCATCCTACCATAGTCACCACTGTCTCTCACTTGTTGAACTGGGCTGGCTTGAACTCCCTCACCTCCTTCAATGGTATCAACTCTCGCTCACCCACAAACTAGTAAACCATCCGCTAAATGTCCCATCCCTCCAGAATCTTCTCCAACCCTATTGCACCACCAGACCACTAAGATCCAGCAACAAAAATCACTTGCAGATCACTAAAGCCAATAACTCTGCTGGTGAAGCACTATTCTCTTGTACCATAACCAAGTTATGGTACTCCCTCCCACCCACAGTTACCTCCATACCATCATGCACCCACTTCAAATCTTTACTAAAAGCGCACCTTAAAAACACGCTGGCTATGCCCTTGCAACTCCCACTCTAATATCATCCACCCCATCCAACCACTACCTTTCTTTCCACTCCACTAACTACCTTGATTATAGAAAGCTCAGATGCTCATAAGCCTAGTACTTATTACACAGCAGGAACTTCTTATTGTAACATTTGTTAATGTCTGTTATGTACATCACAGATAAAGATTCTAGTTGTCTACTGATGTACTGTGTTCTTCATCTGTAAATATGTTGTAAGTAATTGCTATGTAAATTGTTAATCGCTATGTAATCCAATGTAACTACTGTCTGTTTATTTTAACTATGGAGCTTTTCTCCCCGGGCCTCCGCTGAAAATGGACCTACATCCAGTCGGACACTCCCGGTCAACAAATATAACTAAATAAATAAATGGGTTGGCCTAACCTTTCAATGTACTTTTTGTGGAATACATTGCAAACCACTATCTAAACATGCTGGAATTTTGGTCTGAAAGATGATTAGCAACTGTTTACCACTAAGAGGTAACAAGCAGTGTGAAAACTTGAGAGTTCAACATTTTCAAGAAGTCTGGTCAACATCAGTTTGCAAGTAGTCTACATATGAAGTATGGATCAGAAATACAAAAAACACCAACAATTATGACATAGTTAATTTATAAATGTAACCTTATAACAGTGTTGATTTTCTACTCTAAACCCACATATACAATACATTAATTTCTATTAGTATCTTAAAGATGGGCCAACTGCCTTTACTTTTAAATTCAGGCAACACTATTTTTTAATTTTTCACGTACACGACATTAGTAACATTAAACACATTTCTTCCTAAATTCCGATGCACCATATGAAAAAGCAACATACCATGACCTTGCATTTTAAGTCCTTAAAGCAGCTAGCAGCACTTGAAACTTTCCTGTCCTTTAAGCAAAACTTTCTGTACATGAACTGAGTTATGTCATTTCCAGAGCATGAGAGGCTTTATTTTAGCAGGTGATAGCCAGCACATTGTTTAACATACTGACAAGACTCTTTCCCAGATAAGCAGTACAATTAAACATTCATCACTAACACTGTGCTTTTGCATGGAATGCTCGACCTAGGGTCAGCAGAAACATTCTGATATGTTGATTAAATTCTTCTACAACATATCAGAAAAAAAATGCTGCATTTACACCAGTACAGTTTATACTGGTAAGAAGTATCTTCAGTTGAAACAGTCAATAGGTAAATGTAATATGCTGTCATTTTTAAAACTCTGGCTCATTAATTATACATTTGGAGTTAAAGCCTTTTTTTTGCAGATGCGTACTGTTTTATTAAAACAATATGCAGCTTAACATTATTTTTTGTCAAATTTACTTTTATTAATTTTTTCAATGATATGTAATAAAAGCAGAAAAAATAAAGAAAAACAGAACATATCTACCAGACAGCTGAAACATACAAAGAAGACTTACACTGACCAACTAAGAAGAACTGAAGTAAACAGAGTATTGCCAAGAGAAAATAAGGTGGTGGTTGTTGTATCTTTCGGCTTTTCCCGGTTAGGGGTCGCCACAGCAGAACTCCGGTCCGCTAATGATAGGCAGCAGATTTTTACATACCGCGTTGCCAGCCCTGACGTACAACCTTCAACAAAGGTACACCCATTCACGCATGTCTCCACACAGAAGACGCTTTAGCTGTGAATCGAACGGGACAATGTCTTGCTGTGAGGCGACAACGCTACCGCAGCACCACCAAGTAATAACTTCTTTAAGTACAATCACTGAATATAACATAAAAATCCAGGTACAAGTTACTACATCACAATGACCAACTTACTCATATCAGATACAGAAAAAAAATTTTTTTTTTTAATTTCTCCAAATTTTGGGGTCTAATACCATGACTGGAATGGACCCCATTCCTAAGTCAAAGTATGATTAAAGTTTAAGAATTTAGTACTGTTTCAATCTTTGATGTAGTCAGAAGTGCTCTTTGTAGTACCTACAATGTGCCCAGTAATGACTCCTGCAATTTGTATGCAGTAACATGTATTGGTAACATATCTAAGTTTGTTTGTGTCTTTCGGCTTTTCCCGGTTAGGGGTCGCCACAGCGGAACTCCGGTCCGCTAATGATTGGTAGTGGATTTTTACGTATCGGGTTACCAGCCCTGACACACAACCTTCAACGAAGGCACGCCCCATTCACATATGCCTCCACACAGAAGACGCTCTAGCTGAGAATCGAACGGGACAACGTCTTGCTATGAGGCGACAACACTACCACAGCACCACCACCACAGTACGGTTGCAAATTCTTTTTTACAAGACCCTTAGCTCCTACTACTACTGGAACTGTCTGGGTATCCTTCTTCTACATTGCCCTTATTTCTACCTGCAAATCCTGGTACTTTGCAACTTTGTCTCTCTCTGTACACAAGACACTGTAGTTAATGGGTGTAGCAATTTCAATTATCAATGTTCCTTTTGTCTTCCTTTCAAGGACCATTAATCTGGTTTTCTCACATCTATCTTTTGAACTGTTGGTAATGGGTGATCCTATGGGATGTAGACCTCATCATTTTCTATGATGCTTTATGGCTCATGTTTCCAGTGTTTTTCAGCTACTTCAGTGTTACATAATGTTTGCACAATTGCCAGTACAACAGTCTTGCCACATTATTATGCCTTTCAGTATACAGTCCTTTTGCCATTAGTATGTCACAACCATCAACAAGGTGTGCAAATGTTTCCAGTTCTGTTTTAAAAACTTACATTTGTCTGTTTCTCCCAAATGTTCAATGGACTTTGTAAACCAACATGTACGTAGTCCACTATCTTGAGCCGCCAATATTAACCTTTCATCTTCTGGTTTGAATTTGCCTGTCCTTAACATTCCTGTGTTCAGTCCTGATCAACATGAAGTTGTTTCAGGAGTTTTCTGTACCTACAACTATATTTATGCATTTTCCACATTTCTTGCCTTCTCATCTGATCCATAACCTTGTATTCTTTCTTTTGTTTTTTGGCACATTTATTTGCTGCCTGATTTTTATCTACTTCTGGTTTAATTTCCATTCACGCTTGACACCGATATGCTTCTGCTAGACTAAGCATGAAAGTCATCTTAGATTTATTCTCCTCATCTTAGATTTATTCTCCTCATGTTTCAAAAGTTTTACCATATTTGGGTCTTGTGAGGTCAGCAGAGATGAATGCAGTCTCTTGTGACATCAGCAGAGATGAATGCAGTCCCATGACTGAAGATCTATACATATAAACAATTTCAGAGTGGCCCATACCTCCTTCAGAATGGGGAAAATATAATTTTGATATGCACTGATTTTTATAAATCATCTGATGAGCATTTTTTCCTGTCTAATCTACCCAACACTTTTTGGGGCCAGTCAGTCATTCCAAAACTTTAAGTTAGGACAGGAAGAGCAAACTGGTTTATAGTTTGAACTTTGTTCCTAGATGCCAACGCTGTTTTCTAATAACTGTCCTTTATCATGGCTTAACTGCAAAGTGGTTTGCCACTATTTCATGGCCACTGTGATGGAGTTTATCAGCGTGGGATGTATCTTATACATTTTGAGCACTCTTCTATCCATGAATGTGGGATTCTATCAAATGCTTTTTGTAGTCTACTCATGCCATACTTAGATTATTTCCCCTTTTTACAGTTCTCTACTAAGACTTCATTTACTAACAAATGATCCTTTGTTCCATATGACTTTCTTTTATTACCCTTTTGTTCTAGTGGCATAATTCAGTTTCCTTCTAAATGGCTATAAACTCTGTTGGCATAATTTCCAGTATATAGTTTATATCTCCAGTGACACATTTCCTATAATAAGGAAGGTCACTCCTTCCAATTAATTTTGTTTTCACTACTTACAGTTCCTTTTTTTTGTTCCTTCCTTCACCACTTTCTTTCCTGTTGTCCCTGTTTCTTTATTCTCGCCCCTTTTATTAACCAAATTGGTTAGATAAAGAGTATAAAGTGTGAATGCTTTTATGTGCTCCATTACGTGTAATGTAGTAGGTAAATAAATGTATAAAAGTAATGCAAAATTTTTGTTTTAAAGGAAAATGGCAAATATGGAATACTTTATACATGTTTACATTATCTACAAAGCGTCATTTAAATAAAGATACAGTGCAGCACCAATGACAAATGTTTTTCTGAACTTCATCAGTGACAACAGGGGGAGATTCCCTTACTATACGCACGCACGCACACACACACACACACACACACACACACACACAAACATAATCTTAACGAGCTCTGCCAGCTATGAAGCTAGAAAACCTTACATAAAGTTATAATTACAGAAGTCTAAAATTTGCTTTTGATGGTTTGGCTCTGATCAAACTCGTTTCAAGAAACAATTAAGAACAGACAGATAAGTCAAAAATTATTTAAGGTGTGTGTGTGTGTGTGAGTGTGTGTGATATTTAATATACTTTTTATATTATCTTTACATTATTTTTTTTAATTATTTACTAAGTGATGTGGTTCTCTATACAGTACTTATCCTTATCAAAGATTGCTGTATGTTTAATTACTATGGAAATAAAATACATTAATTTGTTATTGCTTACTTAAATTGTGAAACTTTACTTTATCTCAAACAAACTGGAGGAGCTTACACTTGAAAGCAGTCTTTTTATTCAGGAGGCAAACAGAAACCCCAATGCTGTGTGGCATTCAATACTGTTTTCTATTTATTTATTTCCACATTTGGTATTTGCTGCTGATACTTTCATACATTCCTCAGCAGTTCTGGGAATCTTGATAGTTTAGGCTACATCATTTCAAATGATGTTTACGAATGAAAGTGTTCACTGTACAACCCTAGAAACCCTGTGACTGAGCATAGACACTTTTGGGATAGAGTATTCTTGTATCATCTGAGTTGTGTGATACAATATAACAAGATAGAAGCAAGAAGTGGAACAAGTCTGGGTGCTAACACTAGTGTACCATGTGGGCATCAACTTACAGTGCATTAAAAAAATATATGAATCCAAACTCTATTTGTATTATTAATAATCACTTGCCCACAGCTAAGCCAACCATATGAGTCATATGAAGGCTAAAAACTAGAAGGTTCACAGTACTCTTTTAAAGGTAATTACAAATGAAATAAACACCAAGTGATTTGCCTAGTTTTTTACATTTGGTAACAGAGTAAAACACAAATCTTTATCTGCCTTACCCTCGTAGGAGTACAGTACAGATGCAAATTAAACCTATTACTAAACCAAGTTAAAAATGTCTTTGATAAGTAACTGGAAAAGTTAGTCATTGCAAAACCCTTACAACTTTTACTATTCAGCATTTTTCAGTGGTGTTTGTTTTTCCAAACTGCAATGCACTTTTCTTTTCTAGTGCTCTGAATTTTAAAATGTTTACATAAAGTTGAAAACTTGTTTTCACTGCCACATAAAGTAAACTTTGTAAGTGATGAATGTTTGATATCAAAAAAGAAATTACATGTGATTAAAATGCTAAAGTGACTTTCATTAAACACACCTGGAAATACACACTACAGTCTGGGTTTGGAACATCATTCTGTATGTGACTTCTGTGCAGCTGTCAACACATTATGTTTAACATTTAGGCGTTTGTCAAAGGATAGATTGACTCATTTCTTTCCTTCATATTAACAGTAGCTACAAAAGCTTTATTTTGCAGATGTCCCTGTTCCACTTCAGAGCTGTTACTTTATCATAACTGTGGCTTATTTCTCACTGTTATGCTATCATCAATTAGGCACAATTTGTATGTTAAGTTCCATTTTTTACACTGTTTCCCCATCAATGACATTTTAACGCATGCTTAATAGTACAGAGAACAGTATATTCTCTTTACTATACTTAAGGCACTGTATACTTTAAACGTTATTACTGTAGACTTTACAATGAAAGAGTCATACTGATTGTTAATTTCTTTCTTTGCAATATAGTCACACAAGCGTCATAGTGTTTGTTCGATAATTTCTTTCGCTGTATCTGTTTTTCATACTGTCTTTTGTTTTCTCTAGTGTTATATCTGACGTGTCTTGTATAAAAGAGTTTCCAGCTCTCTGGGATTTCCTGTTATATTCAATAAATAAATACATTTCTTCTTTACCAAACATGGAGAGGAACAGGATTCAAAACTGAACAAAGAAAAGAGAAAACATTACCTTATGAGGTGAGGTGAAAGTACCCACATCTGAGGTAAGGGGGGGGGGTAAAAATAATATACAGTTTGGCAGAACTTCAACATGAGTGAAGGGAAGTACCTTGATGAGAAATATGAATATTACAGACATAGTTTTTACTGATGAATATGGGCTGGGTGAGGTGAACCTGTGTCACTGAGCAGCACTGGAGTACAACACCTGAGCAAACAAGATAAGAAATCTGGTCTGAATTCACTGTACCTACTAACCTGTTAGGGAGAAAGTACACGTACCATAAATGAAGATTTTCGAGTGTCTTCACTGTTGCAGTCATCACATTTGGGTTATCCCTGCCAGGGTAGTCCTCGGCCGGCCTGAATACCAGAGACTTAGTATTTCTGCGTTGGTTGCTGTGCCTTGAAGACTAACATCAGATCATTAGTGGTATAAAGGAAGGCAGCCAACACCATTACATCAGTTTTTCTTGCCCTAACCAGTCAGGACCCTGCAAAATAAGAGGCCAGGCTCTGGTGGCAGAACCCCACCAGTGGAAAATAAATACCAATATGTCCCTTGTAAGGAAAGGACAATAACAAGGAAGAAAGGGAACAAAAAGAAAATGGGGGAAGGAGAGAGGGAAACCAGGACTGCAACAGTGAAGACACTTAAACATTTACATTTATGGTAAGTGTATACAATTGTGCTATGTTCTTTGTGTTTCACTGTTGCAGTCATCACATTTGGAAAGATTCCCAAAGCTGAGGAAATGGGTGGAGGCAGTCAAGGAAGCTAGGGGATGGCTAGCATGCCCTGCAAGACTGTAGATGCAAAACCTGCCCTAGATTTGGAAGAGAGAGGCAGGTGGTAATGCTTGGTAAAGGTGTGAACAGATGTCCAGGTAGCAGTCTCTAGGATGTCCTCTGAGGAAAGCTGCAGAGGTGGAGGCTGCTCTGGTGTGGTGTGTCCTGACCCCCTTGGGGGGAAGGCTTGCCATGCTGTTTGTAGCAGAAATGGATGCAGTGTGCTATCCATTTGGAAATGGTTTGCTTGGAGATGGCTTTGCAATCTGCCCCTGAAGCAAAGCTAACCAGCAGTTGATCAGATTTTCTGAAGGGTTTAGTCCTGTCCAGATAGTATCTGAGCTGCCTGTGCACACCTAGAGAGTGCAGAATCATTTCCCCCTTGTTTTGAGGGTTAGGAAAGAAGGTGGGAAAATGGATGGATTGGTTGAGAACCACACTGGACACCACCTTGGACATGAAGGATGAATTAGTTCTGAGGGATACCCTGTCTTCATGGAAGATGATGAAGGGTTCCACTGCTATGCGTGTTTGCAGATCAGAGACTCTTTTGGCTGAAGTGATGGCTAGGAGGAAGGCTGTTTTCCAGGAGAGAAATTTTAACTCTGCAAAAGAAGCTGGTTCAAAAGGAGGCAGGGCGAGCTTTTCCAAGACAAAGTTAAGGTCCCAAGCAGGTGTTGGTACCCTTCTAAGGGGGCCCTCAAGTTGTTAGCCCCTCTGAGGAACTGTTTGATCAGAGGGTGTGAAAAAAGAGGCTGCTCAGTGGGAAAATGAGCTGAAATAGCAGAGGCATGAATTTTTATAGAGGAGAAAGAGAGACCACTGTGTAGCAGGTCAGCTAAGTAAACCAGAATGAGGAGGATGGAGGGCTGTGCCGTATTGGCCCCCTTAACCTGGGTCCAGGTGCAGAACCTTTTCCATTTATTTGCATTAGACTTTCTGGTGATAGGGCGTCTGGCCTCTCGGACCAACATCCATAACCTGTTTACTGAGGATGGCAGATTGGTCAGGGCTCAGGGAATAAGCCAAGATGCCAAATTGAGTGTCTGCAATTGGGGGGTGCATGAATTCCCCTTCCCTCTGGGTTAGGATGTTGGGAATCTAAGGAAGATTCCATGAGGGCAGTGGGGACAGGCTGTGCAGGAAGGGGTACCATTGCTGTCAGGACCAGTCTGGAGCTATGAGAATGGTCCTTGGTTTTTCCTGCCTTATTTTGATCAGTACCTTGGGAATGAAAGGCAGGGGAGGAAAGGCATAGATCAAGAGGTTTACCCAGGGGAAAGACAGGGCATCCACTTTCCATGCCATGCACTAATGCTCCCTGATGCAGAATTTGCTGAGCTGATAGTTGGTGTGGGAGGCAAAGAGGTCGACCTCTGGGGTTTCCCATTTCTGAGTTATTAGTAAGAAGGTGTTTCTGTTGAGCTACCACTCATGGGGGTTCAAATGTTTTCTGCTTAATTGGTCAGCCAGGGAGTTGAGACAGCCTGGCAGGTATTGTGCTAACAGGTGTAGTTGTATGGAAGAGGTTGTAAACCAAAGGGTCATGGCTAGCCTGCACAGCAGGTAGGAGTGAGTCCCTCCCTGGTTGTTGATGTTCCACATCACTGTGGTGTTGTCTGTTTTGATCAGGAGAACCCCTGGAGTGAGAAGGAGTTTCAAAGCTATCAAGGCCTGCTGCATAGCCATCATCTCTTTTTGAATGATGTGCAGGGGGAGTTGTTGGGGGTTCCATTGGCCCTGTATGCACCTGCCGTCCAGGTGTGCACCCCAAGCATAGTCCGATGCATCTTTGGTGAGGGTCTGGGTAGCAGGGTGTGGGGAGCAGGGCAGTCCCTTGTTGTGGGAGCAGGCTGTTCCCCACCAAAGAAATTCCTTCCTCAGGCAAGGAATAATAGGTAAAAGAGTTTCCAGATCTTGAATGTGTTGACACCAAAGGCTCTTTAGGTACCACTTTCCTCATATGCAGTCTGGCATATGGAATAAGGAGTACACAAGATGCCATGAACCCCGGGGCTTTCAGGATTTCCCTTGCAGAAAGCTGAGGCCTGGTGGCCAGTTGAGAGAATTAAGCTGATAGGAAACTTTGTTTCTCTGGTGTTAGGCATGCCATCTGGGATGCTGTGTCCAGACTTGCTCCCAGGAAGACTATCCTTTTAGTGGGTACCTGTTTGGATTTCTTTTAGTTGATTGTGTACCCTAAGGAAGTTAGTAGGTCTTTTACAAAGGCTGGGTCTTTGAGCAGCTTTTCCTGGCTGTCTGCCTTTATAAGGCAGTCATCTAAGTAGGGGTAAATTTGAATATTTCGTTGTTGGCAAAAAGCAATGGCTAGAGCCAGGCGTTTTGTGAAAACTCTGGGAGCAGTAGATAAGCCAAAGGGAAGCACAGAGAACTGAAAGTTTTGAGATACTGCCCTGAAGCGAAGATATTTTCTGCAGGACTCCTTGATGGGAATGTGGAGGTAGGCCTCTTTTAGGTCCAGGGTGGCTAGCCAAGCATCCTTGGACAACATGGGTAGCAGCTTCTGGAGGGTGAGCATTTTGAATTTTGGGATCACCAGGAAGGTGTTTAGAATGGATAGATCAAGGATGGGGTGCCAGGTGCCCTTTTTCCTGGGTACCAGAAAAAGCCTTGAGTAGGGGAACGTGCTCTACTGCTCCCAAGGAGAGCAAGGTATGGATTTGCTTTTGAGCCTCTGCCCACTGATTTGGTGGTAGATCTGGGAACCCTTTTGGGGTTGGAAGGGTGTGGAAGGAGAATTTGTACCCCTGAGACACAATGTTCAGAACCCATTGGTCCTTGGTAATGGTAGCCCAGGTACTTGCATGAAAAGAGTTTTCCTCCTAGGGGTATGTGATGGTGGGCAGGGGTGATGTCAGGAGCGGGTGAGTCACTGTGAGTTCTTGCCATAAGGGGGAAGTTTAGAACTCCCTGGTTTTGAAGTGGAGGCAATCCATTGCTTAGATCTCTGCAACTCCTGGGACTGCTGTCTTGGAGGTCTGTTTCCACGGGGCCTAGGCTGGTCCTGTTTACTTGGTGCAAGAAAGGACCAGTGTGTGGAAAGAAAATGCCTGCTGAACCTAGGGGGCTGTATCTGTTAGAAATCTTTGACAGTCTGCATAGATTTTGCTTTTTCTTCCATCTTTTTTAACACCTCTTCTGCTTTAGTACCAAATAAGTTATCTTTGTGCAAGGGTGCTTCCAACAATTTTGATTTGACATGGTCTGGCAGAGGCTGTTCCTTAAGCCATGCATGTCTTCTAATGACAGATTCAGTGACTGCTGCCCTGCAAGAAGCTTCTAGGGCATCAAAACCACAGTGCAAGGTGTGTTTAGTTACTCGACCAGCAGAGTGCATTAATTCCTGTAAATCTTTAGATTCTTCCCAAGCAGGAAAGGAGGAAATTTTTTGTTTAAGGAGTTCCAAGGTATGTTGCTGATATTTAAACATATGGAACTGACAATTTAGTGCTCTGATAGCAAGAGTAGCTGAGGTGTATACTTTTTTTCCCCATCTGTCCACTGCTCTGAAATCCCTTTCTGAGGGGGTGGGATTCTTAGCTGAAATAGCTTTAACCCCTTTTGGGCCTTGAGTAATGACCTCAGGGTCCCCTGTTGGGTTTTTAAAAAGATATCTGTGAGAGTTAGGGACTCTAAGTACCTATCTGGTTTTCTGGTGGCAGGAGGGAGGGCATCTGGAGTCAAGCTGGATTCAAGGAAGACATCATCCACCACATCTAGGACTGGGGGGATGGCTAAGGGCTTGTGCTGTGGAAGGTCCAGGAACTCTCTGAGTCTCTTTTTAGACTGTGAGTAGTCTTGACTCTCCCATTTGAAATGCTCCCTTTAAGTATACAGGATTTCCCCAAAGGAAAAGTCCTCTGGTGGAGAGGTTGAAGGAATAGATTTCTCTGCATCAGAATCCTCATATGTAGAGAGAGGCTGCATATCTTTATAGTCAGATGCATCGGATTCATCTGACTCTTGTTCAGACAAAATTACTGGAGACAGATCTCTTTTTCTTTTTGAGGGAGTGGCTTGGCTTCTCCTAATCAGCATGATAAGGTCATCTGCCATTTTAAGCATTTGTGATTGAGGCAAGGGAACAGGTGCCAGAGAATGGCTGGTAGTCGTTTTCTTGGGGGTGGTTTGATCCCTGGGCCTAAGGAACTCAGTTGTTTTAGAAAGAATGGTAGCCATGAAAGAAGGTGCTGGTTTATGTCTGGATTCGGTGTTGCAAAGGACTTCCTCAGAAGCCGGTGCCTGTACAGCGGCTCCGGACCCATCTAAGGTAGAGATGACCGCAGGATCCTTAGACGAAGAAGAGTTCTGCGGCATACTGGACTCCAAAAGGGTCTCGGTAGCGGCCTGCGAATTAACTGAAGCGGGCATCAGAGGCTGTGAAAGCCCCTCACTGAATTCCAGAGGACTGATGACCAGCTTGGCATTACCGTCATCGGCAGGTTTGGTCCTGTGTGATCTTTGTCTTTATCTTTATGTTTTTTTAGAAGATCTGCTGTCGGATGGCTTACAGAAGGCATATAGGAATTCAAGGACTGTAACTGGAAATATCTGGCTACAATAAGGGCCCGACGATGAATAGTTCTGGTGTTAAAGCACAGAACTGACAATGAGGGACATTGTGGTGTGAGCCTAGACAAGTGATGCAGTAAGACTGGAAGTCCCTGTGTGGTATTTGCTTTCCACAGGTGAGACAATTATTAACTTTTTCTGACATCGGTTAGTGCAAGAAAAAAGGAACCTAGCTTTGGAAGACTTCAACTTCAATTCGGAAATGAAACTCGGGTAACAGCTGACTGGCACTCATGCAAACTGCTTCTACTTCGGGTTCCACGGCAAGAAAGACTGATGTAATGGCGTCGGCTTACGACCTGATGTCAGTCTTCAAGCGACAGTAACTGATGCAGAAATACTAAGTCTCTGGTATTCAGGCCAGCTGAGGGCTACCCTGGCAGGGGTAACCCAAATGTGATGACTGCAACAGTGAAACACGAAGAACATCAATAAGAAGCAATAGAGGATAGTGGTACGAACTGAGAATGGTAAACATCTTGTAGGGGTACATCAAGAATAGAGAGAGGAAATAAAGACAGAAATACATCATGAAAACACTGAAAACTAGGAAGAGAAGGTGGTGTCCTGACTAAATAAGATGGGGCTTACATTGTATTAACACACACATAGGTGTAATAGTAACACATGCATTACCTGACATCTGGCTTGGGTGGGTGATCTATTCTATGCACAACCCATGTGTTAATGCACCTATAAAACTGCATGACCTTTTTATGAAGTGGGGCTTACACTGGAGAAACACACACATAGGTGTAATAGTAACACATGCATTACCTGACATCTGGCTTGGGTGGGTGATCTATTCTATGCACAACCCATGTGTTAATGCACCTATAAAACTGCATGACCTTTTTATGAAGTGGGGCTTACACTGGAGAAACACACACATAGGTGTAATAGTAACACATCCATTACCTGACATCTGGCTTGGGTGGGTGATCTATTCTATGCACAACCCATGTGTTAATGCACCTATAAAACTGCATGACCTTTTTATGAAGTCATTAACATATGAAGTCTTAATCACAGTTTTTGTGTGCACTCCTAGAAAATGTTTTTAAATTTAATTATTGTTAATAGTGAGCTGTGACTGTGGTCTCCTTCCTGAATGTTTTCAGAATGTGTTTGTTTGGTTTTAGATGTTCAGCACTTGGTTATTGAGCTATGACTGTACTGAAGATCTCTTACTGCAACATCCTTGCAGAAGTGTGACATTGTATGCCTCAGACTCCTTTTTTGTGCCATATATATTTCTGTTCTCTCCCTTTATCATTGTTTACACTACTGTTTCATCTGTACTGATTTGATACATACTAGAAATTTTATCTTCATAGAACTCAAGTGAAAATGGATTCTCCCATCAGGGCATTCCTGGACAAGAAATGAAAATAAATGCATGCATATATGCAGACAGACATTCATACACACACGCATAAAGACAAACTTAAGAGTTGTGAGGTTAACACACCTTATGATAGGCTATATAAAGATAAGTGGGAATACTCACATTTTAAACACTCCCTCTGTTGTCCCCCTCACATATTCCAGCCTGCTGCTTTTACCAACTGTGATTTATCTCCTTCACCTTCAGTACTCTGCATCGTTTCCATAAAAACAATAGCTTTTAATAGAACAATTAATCCAGCCTGTCATCAAAAAGGAAGCATTCTCATCATCACACACATATGTGGGTGTGTGGGTGTGGGTGTGTGTGTGTGTGTGTGTGTGTGTGTGTGTGTGTGTGGTGTGTTTATATATCTACATATATCTGTATATATATATATATATATATATATGAGTTCTGGACGTTTGCTCGAATGAGCAAACGACCGAAACCCAAACGGCCAGGCATACTTATGTGAAAGTGCTTTTCACCGAAGAAGCACTTTTGCACAAGTATGCCTGTTGCCGAGGCTGTACTATGATGCGGGTAAGGAAAAATTCCCTTTTCCCCACTGCAGTGCAGTCTTGCAGTCCCGGAGGGAGAATATTAAAGTAGGGGGTGTGTGGTACTGTTTTTTTTTTTTTTTTTTTTTTTTTAACATGCGTTAACGAAAGCGCTTTTTCAAAATTGTGCTTTTGTTAAAGTATGTTCGGTTATTATGGATTCGGACATTTGCTTATTCGAGCAAACGTCCTAGATCCATACATATATATATATATATATACATATATATATATATATATATATATATATATATATATATATATATATAAATAAACACACACACACACACACAATCACAAATGTGTGTCTGTATATGTGAAATATATATATATGTATGTGTGTGTATGTATATAAAAACCGCAAACAAGTTTTTCATCCTACTGAATGTGAGACATAGGATGACATATATTGCAAAAGTTTTTGTTTATGAAAATTTCTATAAAAAGCCTTTTTTTAGCAAAAGAAAGAAAGGTGCTCCTTTTTAACAGAAAACAGCACTGCAGACTGAAATACACAAGCAGGAAATGATGCACGCCTGGCAGCTGAAAGGCAAGTCATTCAAGGCTAATTTAGTGCAATATTATTTTTCAGGGAAGGTGGCACGAGGTCTTTGAATATCTTACAAGAAAGAACGGTAGGATGTATGTCAAAGGGAGCATTCAAGGGTGTCTAAGGCATACAGAAGTAGCAGCACAACTGCTAGCACAGGGACAGTACACAGATTTGAGACTGTCATCTTCGTATTCTAAAACGCCAAAAAAGGCTGCAGAAAAACTGGACCAAGTAAAGCACAGTTACCTGCCCCAAATGTTCACTTTTCAAAGTAATGTCCAAGTGATAGAAAGTCCAGTAACCAAGTCTCAAGCACACTGTGTCGTTCAAAAGTGAAAAATAATTTATTTAAGCAATACCAATTTTGATAAAATTTGGTTAATTAAAACACCACAAGATAAAATGCTTTTTGTCTCCAACAGTTCAGAAACTTTTTCAAATCACCCGCACTCCGCCCCTTTTCCACCTTATATAGTGGTCATTACATCACTATTATTTAAAGATACAAGTCCACTTTATATACATTATACTTTTTGGTTTTTACTTTTACAAGTTTATCTTCGTATTCTATACATTTAGGTGGTATGGAAGATTTTTTATCTTTTTTTCTAAGCTACCTTTTGTTGGTTAAGTGACTGAATTTAAAATGGAACAGTTTGCAACTCCCTGAAAAAAATGCTAAACTTCTGTATATGTAATTGTCATGATACAAACAAAAACAAATGAAAATAAAGACTTTTAGAAGACTCGGCAGATTAAAAGGCATACACTGTGTAATACTGTGTAATACAAAAATCCACAAAAGGTAGTAAAATATTGCCTAAATAAACCAATGATACAGAGAGATGTTTTACTTAAAATCTCACTTGGAAAATAAAACTCTTTTTATAGTATACAGTCACTCTTTTCACCAAGACAGGGCATCAAAACATCTGTATGCATATTATTAATTCAATGATGAATGTACCCCACCCCAACAGATGCCATTGCTGCCTTACTAACTGGTGCTCAGTGAAGGTCTCGGCTGATACAGCTGTGGATATTGCCTGGAATGTTATAGCATTCTGGCTACAGTTTAACAGGGCTCAAAAAATAAATGGATTGTCTACTAATCTTGAGAAGGAGATGCAGCAATTCAGTAGAGCAACAGCACCATATGTATTTGTTTCATTCATTTTACCAGGGATGTTTCTTTCAAATGCAACCTTCAAAACATTATCAACAGACAAAAACAGCAGGCATATTTTTCACTCACTCATTCACAGTTCTCCCAGTAAATCCAGAAGTATGTCATGTTTCATACAAATGTATGGCCACATATAGCCACGTAAAACTAAGTCCACGTATTGGATAGCTACTGCTGCAGTTCACAGACAATAAATCAAAAGTGTTCATAATTTTAAAAAAGTATATTAGAACCCAAAGGATGACAAAACCTGTAGTATTCAGTAACTGCTGTAAAGTTTTTGCCATCCTTAACATGGCTTCAGTCCTCATATTTAATTATTTTTTTACATGAATAAATACATAACTTCACAACACATACTTCAGTTTAACAATGGCACTTACACGACTGTATATTATAGTCCATAGCAAATAAAAAACTGAATGCAGTAAGAATTAATTACTATTAGAAAATGGTCACATAATTACAGAATGCTCATTGGTTATTTCAACATTCCACATTTGGCAAGAAAAAGTAATGAACAGTGATCCTGTTCAAAAAAAGATGACCATCTAGTTAAGATATGAAACTAATGTACCAACAAAAAGAAAAAAAAAATCAAACGGAAGTCAGGTTCTGTCTCATGAATTTAATTTCTTTACATGAGTGACAACACACACAGATCTGAAACAGTTAGTTCCTCAAAGCTCATTTAAACAGTTTCTCAATCTTGGGCAAGATATCACACATCGGATTGATTCTAACTCCACTGACACGTTTATGTAATGACTGCTGTCAGGAAAGCTGGACATTTCACATCGATTTGTAATGTCAAAACATACAAGCTACAACTGGCAGTTTCAACATTCATTTTTCTTCGGATAACACAAAGCAATTTCAAATAAGATACACACCTCAGTTAAGTTCAGTTTAGTTTTCCTTTTTTGATAGGTAACTGAATGTATATGTGAACAAAAATTACTGAAGTAATTCCCTTAGCAAACAAGGCTCATTCTGAAAAAGACTGTGTACTCTGCTGTGTGACTTACCCTTCCTGGTAATCTTTGTCCCTGAAGAGTTACTCCTTCACCTGTTGCAGCTTACTACTGTTGGTAAGAACATGTCCTCCACTGATGGTAAGAACATGTCCTCCACTGAAGGATCAGCTAAGCTGGTCTGATACACAAATGGTTCAGCTATCCTATGTGTATCTCCTCATGCATTTGACATAACCACAAATCAACTGTATTTTGAAAAACTGCAATCCTGTCGAAACAACTACAGCCTTATATTAAATGCATTACAATACTCATTACTGACCGATTATCGATGGATTTACTGCACATCTGCTAATCAAATGGCATCAGAAATACTCAGTATAGGGATCTAAACCTCTTATGCAACATAAACAGAAAAGTTTGTAGGGAGAGGTATATTTCACAGAGGAGACAGTTACTATGGACTAGACTCCCATCCACATAAACCTTCATCCCTGTCCATTTTCAACAGCAACTTAGGTCTATGGATGGGAAAAATAAATTTCACCCCAGGACTATACTAATGGACATAGGCAGCTCCTAAATGCTCAGTCCCATGCATGGATCCCCAACAAATCATCTGTGGTATGATTCCCAGTTATTCTCACTGTGGGTAATACGTAATTATCGACCACGGGATGGGAAAGGCCAATCTATAACCAAATGGGATAGGTTATTTAAAGCACAAAAAGGGACATTGGCTAGGCTTAACATGGCCCACAAGGGCAGCTAGCCTAACACTTGCCTATGAATCTATTAAAACCCAAACCATCCTTTTTACCTTTAGAAGAGTAACTACATATATAAACACAGATTCAGATGTGATCAGATGTCAAATTCCTGACTAAAGCAGTAATTATTTACCAAACTCATGGGAGTTGTGATTAATCTGCATTTAAAATTTAGCTTCTATATTAAAGCAATGAGCAATGCTGGACCTTATGGACATGAGGAAAACCTCCTTCAGTAGTGTGGGGCATCAGAATCTCATTCATGGCCTGTATTTTAAGTATTAACCACTTTGCTTTACCAGTATAGTGAAAATTGAATGGAACTTAAAAATACTGTTTATCAAATATCCCATGAAAGATACAACAGGTCTCAATGAACGTGTCTGTATATGCAGGGGGTGTAAATTTTATTATAATTTAAACAATGGCAATGGTCATTACTGTACATATCTGATGAGTTAGTAGTAAAAAAAAATATTTGCTTACATATTAATTAATTACTTAACTAACTGGTCTGATGGGCAAGTCCAGCTTCCCCTTACTAGCCTTGTCCAAGGACAGACAGACAGACAAAAGCTGCAAATAAGTAATTCTAGGAGATGTGGAAATAAGTGCAGAGAAACCAGTAACAATAACATATTACATTAGGGAAAAGATATGTAAATGTACCTATACGCAGGTTATTTCATTTACTACACAGGATTTCAATTGGTAGTCAAGTTTTAGAAAGCACCTAGTCTGGGGACAAGATTTGTGCAATTTTTGTTTCCAGATAAGATTATCCTTTCTGTCAAGAGACTCTGTGATGTGCATTGTAGTGATTCATTGCTGACTATGACACGCAAAGAGATAAATCAGCATCTCCAAATGACAAAGCATGGCTCTCTCCCAGAGACGAGTGGACTTCTCTCTGCAGGTGAGGTGGAAACTGCTAAATCAAGTACAGATGTTTAAGTATATATGGATTTTTGTTTAAAGGTTATGGTAGACAGCATAAGAAGTTGTAGCAGATGGGTACAGCAGTATTACAGGCATTGCATCCTACTGTGGTGGTGGTGGTGAAGCGAGAGGAGAGTTCTAGAACTTAACTCCTGGGTTTGCATCCCCAACCTTAAGCTATTGTCATGAGCTTTGGGTGATGGCTGACAGGTTTACAATGCATATCCAAGGGGCAGAAATGAGGCTTCAAGGCTCCAGAGAGCACCCCTGCAATACCAGGCTACAACTCTTACCACACTTTTGGGCCAACAAACCAGGACCGAAACACTAAAGGTGGAGGAGTGTCAATATTCACCAAGGATATTCACACCACCAAGCTAGTTGCCCATCACAATGCGTCTGAAATTCTCCAGGTGCAACTAACACTAGGTAAGACTGCAAACCAAATTGTAGCTTGCTACAGATCCCCCACCATACCCCAAGATTCTCACTACACCTTTCTAAACATACTGGAAAATATTAAGATAGAACCAAACACCCTAATACTGGGTGATTTTAACTACCCTGCCATTAACTGGGAAAACTACTCATGTACCAACACCTTTGCCCAACGGTTCTTGGAATTCATAAATTCCAACGCCCTGGATCAACTAATCCATAGTCCCACCAGGGGCGCCAATATCATAGACCTGGTCATTACCAACATGGGAAATCGATGCTCCACACCTATGGTCACCCCTCGTTAGTCAGGTCTGACCATAAGCTAATCACCCTTAACATCCACAACCCACCCCCACCTCCCAGTAAGGAAACCTCCATAAAAAACTTCTCCAAAGCCAACTTTATGCTACTCAAGTCAGCAGTGACAAACTTCATGACACCTATGCAGATGGGAACTGAAAGTTAAACTGCTGAATCCTACACTAAGGCACTGTACGAGCACATCCACTCATGCATGAATCGTGCCATCCCAAATAGAACCAAGATGCTCTCATCCAAAAAAGGAAGCCAATCTGGTGGTCCCCTGCCATAAACAAACTTTACAACAAAAGGAAGAAACTGTTGCAGAAAAGAGGAAAATTCCAGGATGCAAAAAACTCCCTTACCAGCCTCAGTAAGAAACTGAGATCTCTCATAAAATCTCCAAAGCTAGTTACGAAAATAAAACTGCCAAAGATTCCAAAGACAACCACAAGGAATTCTATAACTATGTCAAGAATCTAAATGGCAATGCTCAGATCTGCTCTGAGCTAAAACAGAATGGCATTAATATACTGATCCCAAGGATATTGCCAATATCCTGGCAGATCGATTCAGTGCCAACTTCACCCCCTAAATGGCCCATCTCAATACCTGAAGATTGCCAAATTCCGGTAATAACGACTACACAGGTAAAAAAACGCTCTCTCCAAAGCTAAGAATATAGCATCCATGGGACCAGATGACATCCCGAGCTGTGTACTACACGAACTTCAATATTAACTGGCACCTCACCTAAGTGTCATGTTTAATCATAGCCTCACCTCAGGTTTCATGCCCACTGAGTGGCGCAGAGCTACAGTTATCCCACTCCACAAGGGGGGGATCCACCTTGGATCCCAGAAACTACCATCCCATCAGTCTGACAAGCCTTATCTGCAAGGCCATGGAGCATATTATCATGGAACTTATAAACAAAGACATTGGCAACCTTAAAACACTGGACCCCACCCAGTTTGGGTTCGTGAAGAGCCGATCATGTCTCCTGAACCTGATTGACTTCTTTGAATCAGTCTCCAGAGCCATGGGCAAGGGTAAGGTGGTCCACACAGCCTATCTAGACCTTGCCAAGGCCTTTGACACCATCCCCCACTCTGGAATCATAGATAAACTTACTAAGCTGGGCATTAATCCCTACATCACCCAATGGGTTGCTAACTGGCTTACTGATAGAACCCACACTGTAAAAGTAGCTGACTCCAAATCCAGCTCCAGACATGTGACAAGTGGAGTACTTCAGGGTTCAGTCCAGGGACCGTTCTTGTTTGGCATCTACTTCTCTGAAGTACAGGCCAACACTAAGGGACTCTGGCTAACAAAGTTCACAGATGACTGCAAACTGGGAGCCATTACTGAATTCCCAAATGATGTGGATAGTCTACAAAAGGGCCTTGCAGAAACAGATGCTTGGTGCCAGAGCCATGGGCTCAAGCTCAATGCCAGGAAATGTATAGTTATCCCCCTCTGGGAAAAAACATGTATTCGTGAATTACCATATAGGTGTCAGTACACTAAACACCGAAAGTGTGCTAAGAGACTTAGGGACACAGGTGGACAGTGGTCTCACCTTCAATAACCACATCGCCACAACAGTCAGGAAATCCTTCTATGTGGCACACCTCATCACTAAGGGCTTTTCATCCTGAAAAAAGGAGGTCATTGTCCCACTGTACTCATCCCTCATTAGACCCATTATAGAATACAACGCCCCGTTTGGTATGTACCTCTCAAGACATCTGCAACAACTGTAAAGGCCGCAGAAATACCTCACTAAAAGAATCACAGGCCTAAAGCAGATGCCCTATGCTGACCACCTTAAAAAACTCCAGCTATACTCTGTCGCATATCGTCTACTCAGAGGCTATCTCTGCTTAACATACAAGGCCATGTCAAACCCAGAGATGTTGGATATGCTACACTTAAAGAAATCCCAGTTCCTCAGACCCACATGCTCCAGGGATATAAACCTCATCATCACAATAAACAAAACATGCTGGAGGGGTAGGTTCCTGACCCAGAGACTCTTCAGACTCTGGAACAGATTGCCCATACATGTCAAGCAGAGTGCCTCTTTGGCCTTCTTCAAAAGGGACCTTGACGATTGGATGGGAGAAAGGAAATTCACGTCATGTTGCCCTGCTAGACAGGGGTCCAGGGAAGTAAATTGTGTGGGAAGAAATAGCCAGGGAATTGTTATGGCTAGGCTTGTATAGGCCCTAGGGCTGATAGCCTATTATCAACCTATGAACCTATAATTACTGGGCATGCTCAGGAATCCAGGGGCATCTCAATGAAGAACTACTGCACTACCAGGCTGGCATGAGTAGTTAGAGATGATTCAGGCACCAAGTCAGGATGGCCCCTGGACACTTTTGGAGATTTACCAAGCTCAGTCCACTGATACGAGACCCCATGGCAAATCCAGTACACCAGGGAGATTATACTTCTTAACCTGTCTGACAATTCATGTTGATTCCATAGGACAGGTTAGGATAATCTGTTAGGGGAAGAGAAATTTGACTGGCCTTGCTCAATTTACTACCACTAAGATCTTCACAGGAAAATAAGTTTATAAAATAGATGGAAGCATGGATGAAAATGCTACTATGACAAGCAGATAATGGCAAAAATAAAGTATGAATTTCAGCTAGTACTTACCAGCTAAGCTTTCTAATCAAAAGACCATTTTCTTCCAAACTCTGGATTATGGGCAAAAATAAAAACATAGATACAGTGATTACATGAACAATTGATACTCAAAGATACCGTAATTATTTCACACTCATAGAAAATGTAACTGTATCTCCATTAATAAAGATTTGGGGATTACTTCAAAAGACATTTTACAAGAAGAGGAATAAACACACAGGGAAAAAATGGCTCATGGTAAGAAGCCAGCTGGTCCATTGGCTGCTTTAGAGTCAAATAGCTCTTCGAGAGAGGAGAGCCAAATAAGTCATACAAAACAGTTATGCAACCAGTACTACTGTATGGTGCAGAAACCTGGGCAGTAAAGGCAGAGCAGTTGAGGAAGCTAGGGGTAATGGAGACGAAGTGCGTGAGATGGGTGATAGGATACATGCTGTGGGACAGATGAAGAAATGAGGATATAAGAGCGGAAGTCAAACTAGCTCCAATTGCAGAAAGGTTCAAAGAGAACAGGTTATGGTGGTTCAGGCACATGTAGAATAGAAGAAGACAATCTGGTGAAGATGATTTGGGACAGAAAGAAGGCAAGAGGAAATTAGGGTGTCCAGTAAAGAGGTGGATGGGTTGTGTGAGAGAAGACCTGTGACAGTCAGGCAAAGCAGTTAAAGAAGGCTGGAGAGTGGCACTGAATAGAAAGAGATGGCAACAGTTGACAAGATACTCCAACCCCATGTAGAAAATGGGAAAACAGGGGCTGATAATGACAACATTTACAGGTGAAATGTTTAGTAATCCTTGCAACAAGTCACAAAAATACATATGCACCACAATTCAAACAAATGAGGATTTCATTAATGTAATAAACTAGCCTGCAATAAATAATCAATAATTCCTGACAAGGTGGATACTACAGGAAAGAAATGGACCATCCATGGATACTGCGAGCAGAGCCACAGCTGGATCATCTAGCACCCTTAGCTCTTCAAGTGAAGAACAAAAATTAAATAAAAAAAATGGCCTTCAGCTGACTTTGGGAAACAGATTAGTCCAACAGCTTCCTTACAGCCAAACCCACAGCTCCATCGACTCTTCAAGTGAAGAGGAACACAGAAAAAATAAAAGATTGTGTCTGACTGTAGTAAGCCAATGTGTCCATCAGCTGCCTAACAGTCAAATACATGCTCTCCATTAGCTCTTTGAGAGAGGAGAGACAAAAAAAAAAAAAGACTTCAGCTTACAGTAAAAAGCCAACTGGTGTATCAGCTTCCAAAGCAACCTATCCATGCTCTCCTCAACTCTGAGTCAAAAGAAGAAGAAAAACACTGCTTAAGTACATTTCTGTACCAGCATTCTGATGCTTAGATAAACCATGCTGCATGCAGGACAGATGCAGCAGCAACTCCTGATCATGCCCTCTAGCACTTTGCACCAAGGGTGATTACCAGTTTGCCCCACCTTTGCTATATTACTGATTATGAAGCCATGCAATGTTGCAGGCAGAGGGCATTCCAACCACTAGAATCACAAAATTTCCCTATAATACCCCCATAAAGATCACTATCATTATTATTATTATTATTATTATTATCATTAATATCATTATAATTATGTTTAGAACCTGACATTTTTTATACTCTTTAAGGACCATCAACGCAATGACCATCAAGCCTCACCCACAATCACCTGATTGACCCATTTGCTCTTCCCAGAAGAAGCAGACTACCAGCTGCCCCTGTCCACTGACAGTTGTGAGTCAGGTGCTGTGAGTGGTGCTGCCATTTATTGAAAGGATGTCAATTTTTTGGAATATGTCCAAGACCCTCTCTCTGGCCATAACAGAGCTCTGCAGTAACTAATCTTGAGCAGTGCATGTGTCCCTTGTCTGTGGTACACAACATAATGCAAGTGCACTCAGCTAGGTCCATCCCCATGGACCAGCTCACAGCCACACGCTCTACTCCCACCAAAGTAGGTGAATTGAAAACCGACACACCCTTCCAACTCCTCCCCAAATCTGAAACCACAGATCACAGCTGCAGAAATTCAGAGCTTCATCCCTATTTGCCAAAAGTGTGTGTGTGTAGATATCATCAGTCGAATGACTGAAGCAATGTCTTCAGAGCTCCTGGTATGACACTATTCCCAATGTGTAGAGGAAGGGAATTCAGCACTGAGGGTGCAGTGCCTGTGCCAGCAAAGACTCTAGTCAGTAGCCAGTCCAAAGGGGAGCAGGGTTACTGCGCAAACATACAAAAGACCCAAATCATACATTCATGTTATGTGACACATGATATAAAATGTAATATATGAGAGAGAAAAAAACTGTCAAAGAAAATGGAAGAGACAAATTAAGTTCATTAAAATGTTTCATTAATTGGTATAATTACAAAAATTGTAGACTTTCAAGATTTGAAAATGTAATACCAATTTTAAACTCAAATGATTACACTCTGCAAAAAAAACAACTATTTTACTGCATTGTGAAAAACACACAGCCTCAATAATGTACATTCTCGTATCCAAGACCACACTCCATACACAAACAGCTATATTTTTCTGCAGTATAAAATTGTATATACACACATACAATGACAAGGGATACCGCAAACACATTCATGCTGTCAGAGTCTGCAAACAGACAAGCTGCATTTTACTGAAATACAAAATATACACAACACAAATAAATAAAACTAAAAGACACAATAAAAGAAAGTACAATATTCCATCCCCCATCACACTGTCACACTCAATATATCAGCTGTATTGTAATTCAATATAACAAATGAGGACGCATAACTGCATCAGTGGTTAATGATGTAATGATATATAAAAACAGTGCTACACTAAATAAAAAATCCCTTCAGATAGAAGCAGAACTAAATGCAAATCTTGCATGCACATACAAACATCAAAACTATTGCCAAAGTTGACCCAATAAATATCTTGCAGGTGTAGGGAAATGAAGAGTGAAATATGGTGAATTACTTGGTAACAGCTAAAAAATTAAAACTGGCAATTGCTTCATAAATGGGTTAATGCAACAAAAGAGTGAGTTCTGCAACTTACCGGTCCCTAAACAAATGCAGTTTAATTCATTGTTGAAGTCCGCAATTCACTGACCTCTAAGCAAATATAGTTTAATTTAGTCGTATTTTTCCAGCTCAAAAAGACACAACAACCAGGTATAATGAGAAAAGAAACACACAACAGAGTTCCTCAAATGTGCTGTGCTGCTACCTTACTACAAAAGTGGTGGACAAATGTTAAGAAAAGGACTATAGCCAGCTAGCTGCCAAAAGGCACATTGCATGTGGCACCCATTCAGCCATTCTCCATAACTGATGATACTGTTGTGTTTGCCCTCTTAAAGGTGCTCATTATGGCTCCTATAAATTGTCAAAAATAGACGAATAATAATAAAAACATTATGTTTGTACAGCAGTATAGTATATAGTAGTACATTTTTTTTACACACACACACACACATATATATATATATATATATATATATATATATATATATATATATATATATATATATATATATGGGTCTACTTCTTTTGACCTAACTTTCATTTGCCTGACACTCATTTGCCCGATCCCATTTGACTGAAATTTCATTTGCCTGACACTTCATTTGCCTGAAAAGTATTATTAGCAAGAAAATGGAATATGCCCCCTTCCCCACTGCAGTGCGACCCTGGAGTTAGAATATACAGTTAGGGGGTTGTGGGGGGTGAAGCCCCCCACTGACTTTTCTGTTACTAAGCAATATTACATCAAAAGTTAACAATATCATATGAAATGAAGTGAGGGGCTTCGCCCCCCACACCCCCTAACTATATAGTCTAACTCCAGGGTCGCACTGCAGTGGGGAAGGGGGCATATTCCATTTTCTTGCTAATAATACTTGTTGGGCAAATGAAGTGTCAGGCAAATGAAGTGTCAGGCAAATGAAATTTCAGTCATTTGGTCTCAGGCAAATGAGTGTCAGGCAAATGAAAGTTAGGTCAAAAGAAGTAGACCCATATATATATATATATATATATATATATATATATATATATATATATATATATGTATGGATAATATACATATATATGTGTATATATAGATATATATATATATATATATATATATATATATATATATATATATATACACAAGAGAACGCTGCCATATATGTGCATCCTGCAATAAATGTTAACTTCCTATTTTATGTGGAAACGTGGGCAGGAAGTTGTAAGAGCATCCAGAATAACAAATCTCAACAGGCCTGAGTTTTGGATTACAATGGTTATATATTTCTGTAATAAAACTGGCAAGACAAACAGCTTAAATTCTGATAATGCTTTTCCATATTTTTCAGCTTCTTTATAAGGATTTTTAATCTTTTATCTTGCAACTTTACCTTTTTTGAAAAATATCCGCTTTGAATGAAAATTAGCTCCTGGGTGGAAAGCATATGACAGGGTGCCTAGAGAGGAGTTGTGGTATTGTATGAGGAAGTCGGGAGTGGCAGAGAAGTATGTAAGAGTGGTACAGGACATGTAAGAGGGTACTGTGAGATTGGTGAGGACTGCAGTGGGAGTGACAGACACGTTTAAGGTGCAGGTGGGATTACATCAAGGATCAGCTCTGAGCCCTTTCTTATTTGCAGTGGTGATGGACAGGTTGACAGATGAGATCAGACAGGAGGCCCCGTGAACTATGATGTTTGCAGATGACATTGTGATATGTAGTGAGAGTAGGGACCAGGTTGAGGAGACGCTGGAGAGGTGGAGATAAGCTTCAGAGAGGAGAGGAATGAAGGTCAGCAGGGCTAAAACAGAATATATGTGTGTAAATGAGAGGGAGGGTAGAGGAATGGATGCAGGGGGTATTGTTGGTAAAGGTGGATGAGTTTAAGTACTTGGGATCAACAGTTCAGAGTAATGGTGAGTGTGGAAGAGAGGTGAAGAAGAGAGTACAGGCAGGGTGGAATGGGTGGAGAAGTGTGTCAGGAGTGATTTGTGACAGATGGGTACCAGTAAGAGTGAAAGGGAAGGTCTTCAAGAGGGTAGTGAGACCAGCTATGTTATATGGGTTGGAGACGGTGGTATTGAAAAAAGGCAGGAGTCAGAGCTGGATGTGGCAGAGTTAAAGATGTTAATATTTGCACTGGGTGTGACAAGGATGGACAGGATTAGGAATCAGTATATTAGAGGGTCAACTCAGGTTGGACAGTTTGGAGACAAAGCAAGAGATGTGAGATTGCGTGGGTTTGGACATGTGCTGAGGAGGGATGCTGGTTATATTGGGAAAAGGATGCTAAGGATGGAGCTGCCAGGTAAGAGGAAAAGAGGAAGGCCTAAGATAAGGTTTATGGATATGGTGTAAGAGGACATGCAGGCGGTTGGTGTGAAAGAATATGATGCAGAAGACAAGAAAAAATGGAAACAGATGATCCATTGTGGCGAGCCCTAACGGGAACATCGGAAAGATGATGATGATGTGTAAAGAAACAGGCATGCTCAGATACTGTTAGAAGGCTAAAGAGCAAAACCTCTTCCATGTGCATTTAATTGCAGTGAGAACTTTACTGTTTTCAAGATATTGCAGAATTTCGTAATGTCTGAGGTTAATGTGGTACATGTACAGCATATTTAGTCTCAGCTGCAAAGACAGAACCTTAGTCAGTCTACAGAACATCATGTAAATGCTATAAGTATGTAAAAACATATATTTGGACTTTTGGGAAACAGATGCTAGTGGAAAATGTTGCAACATAGAAGATAAGATAACTGCCAGAACTTTACTTAAATGCAAAATAGCACTGACAGATGTCAGACAAATTGGATTAACTCTGGAAGAAGTAAAACCAGTTTTTCAAGCCAGAGCTGAGACTGATGGGTAGTTTTACCACCAGGAAATATGCTACTATAAAAATATATTAATATGTGAATTATCTTTTGTCAAAGTATAAAATGAAGCTTGAAAATTACAGTTGTGTACTCTTACCATAAATGTAGATGTTCCAGTGTGTTCACTGTTGCAGTCATGACTGTAGGGTTCTTCCTGCCAGCAGCAGCCCTCGATCGGCCAGAGTCCCAAAGTCTGGATCAGGCGTCAGCTGAGGTCGCTTTTATCCTGATGTCAATGCGCCAGGAGGTATAAAGACCTGAGCCGATGCCATTTCCCCAGTTTTTCTTGCCCCAGATGTCAGGTGCCCAAAAAGAAAAGGCTAAAAATGAAACCATGCCCAAAACCACATCAGCAAAAATACCTCATAACAGACAAGACTCAAAGAAAAAACAAAAGAGGGGGTAGGAGGGAGGGTAACCCAGACTGCAACAGTGAACACACTCGAACATCTACATTTATGGCAAGAGTACACAACTGTACTATGTCCTTCGTGGTTCACTGTTGCAGTCATGACTGTAGGGTTGAGTCCCAAATTAAGAAAGGGTGGCTGTAGGAGAAACAGAAGGGGCGGCCACAAAACCTTGCAGGACCGCAGAAGCAAAACCGGCCCTAGAGTTAGAACAGAGAGGGAGGCTGTAATGCTTAGACAAAAGTATGCACAGAACTCCAAGTAGCAGCCTCTAAAATATCCTTGGTAGGAACCCCACAAATAAAGGCTACTGAAGTAGCAGTAGCCCGGGTAGAAGGAAGCCTAATATTAACAGGAACTGGATTGCCATGATAAGAATAACAGAACTGGATGCAGTGGGCAATCCCTTAGAAATAGTTTGCATAGTGATTGCTTTCCCTTGAAAAGAAGGAGCAGAAGCGACAAACAATTGGTCAGATTTCCTGAATATCTTGGTCCTGTCCAGGGAAAAAAACAAAGCTGCCTGTGCATGTCTAAAGAGTGCAAAAGACTTTCTTCCCCACTTTGAGGATTAGGATAAAAAGTAAGTAAATGAATAGACTGATTCAAGGCCACTGCCGAAACCACCTTAGGCATAAAGGTGGGAATAATCCTTAGTGATACCCTGTCCTGATGAAAAATAATGAAAGGTTCCACAGCCATGAGTGCTTGCAATTCCAAAATTCTTCTGGCAGAGGTTATGGCTAAAAGAAAGGCAGTTTTCCAAGACAAAAATGTCAAATCCGTGGAAGCTGCAGGCTCAAAAGGAGACAAGGTTAATTATTCCACAACATAGTTAAGATCCCAAGTAGG
Source organism: Protopterus annectens (assembly GCF_019279795.1). Lineage (NCBI taxonomy): Eukaryota > Metazoa > Chordata > Ceratodontiformes > Protopteridae > Protopterus > Protopterus annectens. The sequence continues at coordinate 212,945,816 of NC_056743.1, read as the reverse complement.
AACAGGTGCTCTTATAGGGGGCCAAATATTCTTAGCCCCTCTAAGAAATTGTTTAAGTAATGGATGAGAAAAAATCGGAGGATCCAAATTGTAATGTGCAGAAATAGCACAGGCATGAAGCTTAATAGATGTAACATCTCTACTAGATATCGTAAAACCAGAGAAATGTTCGGAAAGTACAGTTTTGTACCTACCATAAATGTAGATGTCCGATAGGCATGCATCTGCAGTCCTTACAAATGGGTTGTCCTGTCGTCAGGCAGCCCTTTCCAAAGTCTGGGACTGGCCTCGGCTGGTGTCGCACTTCACCCGACGTCATTGCGGCAGTTCTTCGGGTATAAAGGCATCAGCCGACGCCATTTTCCTCAGTGTTTCTTGGCCCAGATGCCAGGTGCCCTCTAGGAAGGCTAAATTTGGATAAATGCAATTGGTTCCAAATAGTAGAGAGCAAACAAAAAATAAGCATGTATGTACATATATACAAACAAATACACCATAATAGATTCCCCCAGCTAGCTACAAGATGGGCAAATACCCTAGGAGTACCACAGAGGGGAAGGAGGGTGGGTAATCCTGACTGCGGATGCATGCCTATCGGACATCTACATTTATGGTAGGTACAAAACTGTACTATGTCCTTCAAGGATGCATCTGCAGTCCTTACAAATGGGTAGAATACCATAGCCAAACTCGGGGAGGAGGAGAAATAAGATTATGGTGTAGTTAAGATCCGCAAAACAGCAGTGGCAAAACCTGCTCGGGATCTGGAGTATAAAGGTAAATTATAATGCTTGGCAAATGTATGCACGGAGCTCCAAGTAGCAGCCTCTAAAATGTCTTTGGTAGCCACTCCTCGTAAAAAAGCTGTGGTAGTGGCTGTAGCCCTTGTAGAATGAGGCCTGATGTTTTCTGGAGTTTTCTTCCCATGGTAGGAGTAACAAAATCTAATGCAATTTCCTATCCACTTAGAGATTGTCTGTTTTGAAATTGCTTTTCCTTCCATTCCTGTTGCATATGCTACCAGTAGCTGGTCAGTTTTTCTATTGCTCTTGGTCCTGTCCAGGTAGTAACGTAATTGTCTATGTACATCCAAGGTATGCAACAGTCTTTCTCCCCTGTTCTGTGGGTTGGGGAAGAATGTAGGTAGGTGGATAGCTTGATTTAAAGATACCCTGGAGACCACCTTTGGCATAAAAGTAGGATTAGTTCTCATGGACACTCTATCTTGATGGAAGATCAGGAAGGGCTGTACTGCCATTAATGCCTGTAGCTCAGATACCCTTCTTGCTGAAGTGATTGCAAGCAGGAAAGCAGTTTTCCATGATAAGTACTGTAATTCTGCTGTTGCTGCTGGCTCGAAAGGAGGGAGTGTCAACTTTTCTAGCACAAAGTTCAAGTCCCATGCTGGCAATGGTGGCTTCCTAGGTGGCTTTACATTTTTAATCCCTCTCAGAAACTGCCTGAGCAGAGGATGTGAGAAGACTGGAGGATCCAAGTTGTATTCTGCTGAAATAGCTGATGAATGGATCTTAATGGAAGAATAGGACAGGCCGTTGTGGAAGAGCTCTGCCAAGTATTCCAGGATGTTAGCTATGTTTACCAGTGACACATTCTCTCCTTTTGCCGTACTCCAAATGAGATATCTTTTCCATTTTGCTGAATAATTTTTTCTTGTTGAGGGTCTGCGAGCCTCCAAGATAATGTCTTTAACCCTTTGAGATAAATCTGGGTTATTTGGTCTTATGCAATGTTCCAGGCAGCCAGCTGCAGTGTTTTCAGGTTTGGATGCAGGGTTTTGAAGTTGTTCTGTGTTAACAGCAAGGGAACTAGGGGCAGAGGCCATATTTGTTCCCGAGACATACTCCTCAGTAATGGGTACCAATGTTGCCTTGGCCAGTCTGGAGCTATCAGGATGATCCTTGACGGTCTTCTTTGATCTTCAATAGCACCTTGTGCATCAAAGGAAGAGGTGGGAATGCATATGCTGTCAGGTTTTCCAACTGAAAGATAGGAGTCCACTTTCCAAGCAAGTGGGTGGTACGTCCTTGTGCAGAATTTTTCAGTTGGTGATTGTGTGGGGATGCAAATAAGTCTATTTCTGGTAGTCCCCATTTCCCTGTAATGGTTTTGAAGATGTCCGGATGCAGCATCCATTCGTGGGCATCCGTGGTAGTTCTGCTTAGGATGTCTGCTAGTATATTTTCTTTTCCTGGCACAAAAATTGCTTGTAACTGAATGTTGAAGCTCAGTGCCACATTCCAGAGGTCCATTGCCATCCGGCATAGAGGGTATGAATGTGTGCCTCCCTGTTTGTTGATGTACCACATAACTGTGGTGTTGTCTGTCCTTATCAGCAGTTGACCCTGTCGAAGAAATGGTCTGAATGCCTGAATTGCCAGTTTTACTGCCAGCATTTCCTTTTGATTTATGTGTAGGTGCAACTGGTCTTGAGTCCATAAGCCTTCTATGCACTTGCCAGCATGTGTGCCCCCCAACCGAGGTCTGAGGCATCTGTTGTGATGGTCTGGCTTGGTTGAGTGCCGTGGAAGGGCAGTCTCTTGTTTGATTGACAGGCCTGAGCCCACCATTGGAATGCTTGCTTCAGGCATGGAATTATTGGAATTTGGGTTTCTAGGCTGTGCTTGTGCTGAGACCATAAATTCCTTAGGTACCACTGTAACTTTCTCATATGTAGTCTGGCATGTGGAATCAATATTATGCAGGATGCCATGTAACCGAGAGCTTGCAGGACTTTTCTTGCTGTTAGCTGGTTCTGCTTTGTTAATGCCATGAAGTAGAAAGGGAGTTGCTCCTGTTTTTCTACTGTCAGGAATGCCATTTGTTTTGATGTGTCCAGATCTGCACCCAAGAAGGTTATCCTTTGGGATGGTATCAGCCTTGACTTTTTTATACTGACTGTGTATCCCAGGGCTTGTAGCAGATGAATGACCCTTTGCAAATCTTTTGTTAATTTGTTTTGTTGTCCGCTTGTAACAGGCAGTCATCCAGGTAAGGGTAAATTTGAATTCCCTGAAGCCTGCAATGAGCAATTACTGATGCCAGGCATTTCGTGAATACTCTGGGCAGTAGATAAGCCAAAGGGCAATGCTGAGAATTGATAATGCTCTGATCCTGCAAGAAATCTGAGGTGTCTTCTGCAATTTGGTCGTATGGGGACGTGCAGGTATGCCTCCTTGAGATCTAGAGTTACCAGCCAAGACTCCTTGCCCAGCATGGGAAGAAGCTGCTGTAGGGTCAGCATTTTGAATTTTGGAACAATGAGGTATGTGTTTAAAGCGGACAGGTCGAGAATAGGCCTCCATTGGTTTTCTTTTCTTGGTACCAGGAAGAGTCTAGAGTAAAATCCTTGCCCTTGTTCCATAGATGGTACCCTTTCTACAGCTCTCATCCTTAGTAAGTGAGTTATTTGTTCTAGAGCTTCTGTCTTCTGATTTGAAGGTAGGTTTGGCATTCCTCTCTTCCTTGGTAGAGTATGGAAGTGAAACCTGTAACCTTGGTCTATTGTCTGTAAAATCCATTTGTCTCCTGTGATGTAATGCCAGTTTACTGAAAATAAGGCTAGCTTCCCGCCTAAGGGTGCCTCTAGTTGTTCCCTGGTAGGCGGTGCCAGAGCCAAGTCACTGTGATTGTCCTGTGGAAGTGGTGGTGGCTGGATCTGTGGCTGTACCTCGCTGGTTGTTAGCCTGCCACTGACGTCCCCTGTAGGCACCTCTGGATTGACCCTTGCCTCTTGAGCATCTATTCCTGCCCCTTGGAGCTCTGGAGGTGTCTGGAAAGGACCAATTCTTGGAAGGCCAGTTCCTGCTAAACCTTGGAGGCTGGACCTGCAAGAAATCCTTGACTGTCTGGACAGATTTTGCTTTCTCTTCCACCTTCTTCAGCACCTGCTGTGCAGGGGAGCCAAACAAATTGAGCTTATCCATGGGAGCATCTAGGAGCTTTGATTTAACATGGTCTGGTAAGGACTGTTCTTTTAACCATGCATGTCTTCTGATCACTGTGCCAGTCATGGCTGATCTAAAGGAAGCCTCCAGTGCATCATAGCCGCATTTTAAGGAATGATTACTGACCTGCTGAATGTTATGTACCATTTCCTGTACAGATTTTTTGTCTAATGGTTCATCCGAGGACAGTTTTTTAGTTAACTGGTCTAACATAAATTCCTGATACTGAATCATGTGGAATTGACAGTTCAAGGCCCTAGCTGAAAGAGTAGCAGAAGTGTAAACTTTTTTACCCCATCTCTCTAAGGCCCTAGATTCCCTTTCAGAGGGGAGGGGTTTTTTGGTAGAGGTAGCTGCTACAGCCTTGGGTCCCTGGGAGATAGTTTCGGGATCTGCAAAAGGGGCCTTATACAAATGATAATGTGTGTCCGGAACCCTGTAGTACCTATCGGGCTTAGCAGGGGCCGGAGGAAGAGAATCAGGAGCAGTACAAGCATCATTAAAAGCATCATCTACAACAGTAAGTACTGGAGGAATGGCTAAAGGCCTATGCTGTGGCAAATGCAAAAAGGTTCTAAGCCTTTTCCTAGAGTCTGAAAAATCATGGCCCTGTCATTGAAATTGTTCCCTCATAGCATGCAAGGTTTCCCCAAAAGAAAATTCCTCAGGCGGAGAGGCAGAAGGAATGGACTCTTCTGCATCAGAGTCCTCATAAGGAGAAAAAGGGGCCTCTGGAGGGTTTGAATTATCTGATTCATCAGAGGAGCCATCTGAAGAAACTGGCTCAGGGGGCTCTACTCTAGTCCTCTTCTCTGGAGGTGGGTGAGAGGCCCTGTCTGGATGTGGTTGGGATCCCCGGATCAAAGAAATGAGATCCTCTGCTAGACTAAGCATTTGTGAACTAGAACTGGGCCTGTGAGATAGGGTCTTAGCAGGCACAGTTTTGGTAGTTTTTGCTGCTTTAGCCCTGGCAAAGGCCTTAATCGACATGGATGCAGGAGGCCTAGCTGCTCCACGTGCAGGGGTAGAAATATCCAAAGGGATAGTATCGGATAAATCCTGTGAACCTGCAAGAGCAGGTGGGATTTCAGTAGCAGATTCAGCCAAGCTGGATGAGGCCTCGAAGGAAGAACCGTGGACTCTGTTTCAGCCGAAACCGAGACACGTCGGTCCTTTTTTTAGAAATTTGTGTAGTCGGAGTATCCGGCGGCATAATGTAAGCAAAGCGAGCGAAAAACTCTTCAGCAATTCCGACCGACGTCTAAGCGTCCGTCGATTGAAAGAAGCACAGGCTAGACAAGCTGCTACGTGGTCTGGGCCTAAGCAAGGTAAGCAGTAAGAGTGGAAATCTTTATGAGGTATTTGTTTCCCACAAGTTAAACAGTTATTCACTTTTTCTGACATCGGCTGAGGCAAGAAAGAGTCTAGAAGTCTTGGTACTTGTAGTAGTAATCTCTGGTTCTGACCGACCGGCACTTGCGAACAGCTTCTGCTCAAGAAAGACTGAGGAAAATGGCGTCGGCTGATGCCTTTATACCCGAAGAACTGCCGCTATGATGTCGGGTGAAGTGCGACACCAGCCGAGGCCAGTCCCAGACTTTGGAATCCGGCCGACCGAAGGGCTGCCTGACGACAGGACAACCCATTTGTAAGGACTGCAGATGCATCCTTGAAGGACATCAGCAGAATCACCACCTTGGACTTGATTCCAGGAGCAAAAATCTTTTCCATTTATCTGCATAAGATTTACTAGTGCTGGGCCTTTTAGCTTCAAGGATGACATCCATTACCTGTTTGGAAAGGGTAGAGGTGTTTACAGATCCTGGATCTGCCAGGCAGCTAGATTCAGAGCTTTGACATGACTATGCAGGATCCGGCAGTCCTGTATGAGACAGTGGCTGAGGAATTTGAGGCAGAATCCAGGGAGGTTCCTGAACTAGGTTCATCAGAGTGGAATACCAGAATTGCCGAGGCCAATTGGGAGCCAGTAAAATCATTTGCGGTCTGTCCTGTTTCATCTTCAGAAGTAACCGAGGTAGAAGAGGAAAAGGAGGAAAAGCATATACTGAGAGGTATTTCCAACTGAATGAGAGGGCATCCACCCTCCATGCAAATTTGTGGTAGGTCCTTGTGCAGAATGTTATAAGTTGATGATTCTGAGAGGATGCAAAGAGATCTATGTCCGGACATCCCCATGCCTTTATTATCATCCTGAATATCCAAACATCCAACATCCATTCGTGTGGATCCAAAAAGTTTCTGCTCAATGTGTCTGCCAGAGTGGTGTCTTTTCCTGGCAGGAATTGTGCTTGTAAGTCAACACTGCAGGTCAGAGCAGTGTACCACAGAGTCATGGCTAATCTGCACCGGGGGTAAGAGTGAGAGCCCCCTGCTTGTTTATGTACCACATCACTGTAGTATTGTCTGTCTTTATCAACAATTGCCTGGGAGAAGAAGGTCGCTGAAGGCTAACAGGGCATTCTGTACAGCTAGCATCTCCTTCAAATTTATGCGCAGGTGTGTTTGCTCCTTTGTCCAAACACCCTGAAGACATCTCCCGTGCATGTGGGCTCCCCAGGCATAATCTGAAACATCCGTTGTCAGAACCTGGTTGGTTGGTGGAGGACAAAAAGGCTTCCCCTTGTTCTGGAGACAGGCTTCAGCCCACCAAAGAAACTCTTGCTGGAGACAAGGCAAAATCGTGATCGATTATTCCAAACTGTGGTAATGCTGAGACCATACACTTTTGAGGTACTACTGTAGTTTCCTCATATGCAGTCTTGCATATGGTATTAGTAGAATGCAGGAAGCCATGTAACCCAAAGCCTGCAGAACTTTTCTTGCAGTCAGCTGTTTCATTGAAGCCTGGTGTTGAAAAGAAGAAGCCAGTTGCACTTTTTTGTCTGGTGTCAAGGAAGCCATCTGGGTTGTAGTACTCAGAAGAGCACCTAGGAAAGTAATCAGTTGTGTGGGCACCAGATTTGATTTCTTTAGATTCACTGTGAATCCAAGATACTGGAGAAGATGCTGCACAAAAGCTAGATGCTGAAGTAGAGTTTCTTTGTTGTCCGCTTGAATAAGACAGTCATCCAGATAAGGGTATATTTGAGTCCCCATCTGTCTGAAAAACACCATTACTGGTGCCAGGCACTTTGTAAAGATCCTGGGTACAGGATAGGCCAAAAGGCAGCACAGAGAACTGGTAATGCTTCAAGCCCGCTTTGAATCTCAGATACCTTCTGCACTCTTGCCTTATAAGAATATGCAGGAAAGCCTTTTTTTTTATATCCAAAGTCACCATCCAAGCGTTCTTGCCCAACATAAGCAGCAGCCGCTGCAGAGTGAGCATCTTGAATATTGGTATATCTAGGAAGGTGTTTAGTACGTAAAGGTCCAGGATAGGTCTCCACGTGTATTCCTTTCAAGAAAAGCCATGAATAAAAACCTTGCTCTATGTCTAAATGTGGTACCAATTCTACGCCCCCATGGCCATGAGTAACTGAACTTACTGTAGTGTCTCTGCCCATTGATGATTTGGAAGATTTGGCCATCCGATCAGCATTGGCAAGGTATGGAAATGAAATCTGTAAACCCATGAAACTACATCCAGAACCCATTTATCCTGGGTTACGCAGCTCCAATAGTGATAAAAGACATTTCGCCTCCCAAAGGTGCCTCCAGGAGGGGAACCCTGGGGACTAGAAAGGGAGAGTCATAAAGACTGTTTCCAGCAAGGTTGAGAAGTAACTTCACCTCTCTTGGGGAAAGGGGGCACTCCACTGCCTATGCCAGAAAGGGGTCTGTGTCTGTCCCCTACCCCTAGAACGCCTGAAACTGCCTCTCTGAGGCCCGTCTGAGCTTGAAAAGGACCAAGGTGCAACTGGCCAGTGCCTGCTAAACTAGGAGGTAGCAACTGTAGAAAATCTTTAACCGTCCGACTGTAATCTAGGCTTCTTGTCAGGAGGGGGATGGGAACCCCTGATCATAGGTAACAGGACCTCAGCCATTTAAAGCATCCGCCTTTGAGGTGTAGGGCCTTGATCAGAAGAGGCCTGTGCTTGCATCTTTGTCCGTGCTGGAACCCCCTTTTTTTTTTTAAACTGAATCCATGTTAACATAAAGGAGTGAAGGCCTGAAAACTCCCTCAGAAGCCAGTACCTGCGCAGCGGCTCTGGACCCAACTGAGGGAGCAATATCTGAAGGACCATTCCCCGTTTACTCTGAAGGCCCCATCAGCTCCACACTGGAGTTGGTACAGGCAAGCAGTTCAAAGATGCGGACGACAGGGGCTGCAAAAGCGCCTCACTGACAACCGTCGAACCGGCAACTGACAATGACTGAGAAACATCCTCTGCTTTGGACCTCGGAGGCCTGACTGTATCCCTGCACTTCTTATACACTCCAGAAGCTGGAAAAGAATCTGAGGACATATCGTAATAACATCTTAACTTCTTCAGCATAAGCTTCAAACAAAAAATCGTGCTGCAAAGGGACATCCAAAAGTTTGGCTTTAACCTGATCCAGCAAGCTTTGTTCCTTCAACCAAGAATGTCTCCTAAGAGCTGCGCCAGTTGCAGCAGCCCTGCAAGAAGCCTCCAAAGAATCAAAACCACAGTGCAGGGTATGTTCACCCACCTGTTCAACAGCATGCAATAAATCCTGTAGCTCCATATTGTCTGCACCACCAAAACCAGCCGACATCATTTGTTAAAATATAGACAAAAGGTATTGCTGAAACTTCAACATATGAAATTGACAGTACAAAACTCTAATAGACAATGTAGCAAAAACATTTTTGTCCCATCTGTCCAAAGCTCTGGACTCTCAGACAGAGGGAATAGAATTTTTACCAGAGGCTGCTTTAACACCCTTAGGGCCCTGAGAAATCGCTTCTGGATCAGGTGAAAGGTACTAAAAAGGAAGTGATGAGAATCTGGAACCCTGTAATACTTATCCGAGTCGACAGAAGCAGGAGGAAAGGAAGTAGGAGAGAGGGAGGCTTCTGTAAAACATCATATACAATGTCCAATACAGGGGGAATAGCCAGGGGCCCATGCTGTGGGAAAAGAAGAAAACCCTGAAGCCGTTTCTTGGATTCAGAGAATTCCTGCCCTTTCCAGTGGAAAAGCACTCTCACATCATGCAAAGATACACCAAAAGAATAATCGGAAAGGATTCTTCAGCATCAAAACCTTCATAAGGAGGAAAGGAATAATCCTTCTCAAGGGATTCCCAAAGAAGTAGAAAACAAAATGTCCCCACGCTTGATAGTGCGTTGGTTAAATGTAGCAAAAAACCTACAATTAGCTATGATGTGGACAGGCCCCAGGCAGGGAAGACAGTAAGAGTGAAAATCCCTATGAGGTATATGTGTCCCGCATGAAATACAAACAATAACTTTTTCTGACATCTGACAGGAGCAAGAAAAAGACCTCCCCAACGGGGTACTTAGCTTGAAAAATGTAAATCCACAAAGTAAAATCCAAAAATAGACAGGAGAAAGCTGACCGGCACTTGCGAACTGCTCAGGGCACCACGCAGCAAGAAAGACTGGGGAAATGGCGTCGGCTGAGGTCTTTATACCTCCTGGCGCATTGACGTCAGGATAAAAGCGACCTCAGCTGACGCCCGATCCAGACTTTGGGACTCTGGCCGATCGAGGGCTGCTGCTGGCAGGAAGAACCCTACAGTCATGACTGCAACAGTGAACCACGAAGGACATCAGGTACAGACCTCTTGCAATGTTTGTCAGTCAGGATCAAAAGTGCTAACTTTATCAATCCACATGGCATACACAAACCGCAGAAAAATGGGGCATTATGGGAAACATATTACAGCAATAAGCCCTGCTGTGGTAAAATAAATGTATTTGTGATGTGATCCTTTCAAGTACACAAAGAGCATGAACACTGCAGGTGCTCGATCGAGCCCCAAGCACTCAAAAAACATTGTTTTGAAGCCAGGGAATTGAGTGCCTTGTAACTCTTGTGGGATGCTGCTAACATTTGAACTAGAGTATGAGTTTGGGAAAGCAGTCAGGGGAAGAAATAGGAGGGAGATTTTAGGCTTAGGGAGTGGGGGGGATTTTAGGGTTAGAGAGTGTGAGGGAACAGGAAGGGGATTTTATTGTTTAGGCAGGGTTCACCTTTTCCATTTTATTCAATTTGTTATATTTAATGACCGTCTTATGTCTTATCACTAGCCTGACTTTCTTGCACCTTGTTGTAAGATGTTCACTGATAACTTTCCCCACTATCTGGTTATCTATTGCATATGAAAAAGATAGCCTGTTTCTAATTGTTATCAAAGTGCAGCACACCCACAACTTGTTCTATTTTTTGTGTCCATTCAGACTTGATTGCAGCAATAACTTCCATTTCAGTTCAATGCGGACAGCTTGCAACTCTTGCCAGCTACCTTTCTATTCATGACTTTTGCTTACTTGTTTGCCAGCCAAAGCCTGTAAAAGTAAAATTAACATCTTGGCATTATCCCATTTGTATTGTTTTAATTTTTATTTAGCTGTTGTCTTTTCTTTCTAGATCTTTTCTTTTTCTCTAGATCTTAACTGTTTTGGTGGCAAAAAAAGTATCTGCAGAAAATTAAATGCTTGCAGTTCATTAAATAATCAGTTTGCTTTGTGTGGCAAGCTTTTCCTTGCAGTGGATTCTTAGAGTTTCCTAAAGTGATACTTTTCTGTCAACTGACAATTTCCCAGAATTCTGATATAACCTCAGAAAGAAACACCGAGAATCTGTACGTTACTTTCACTACTGCCAATAACAGCAACTGCTGCAGACCATAATCAGTAACATTTTTTGTTGCCCTAATGACATTCTGTGAGACAGCTTTTTCATAGACCTGACTCCTAAACAAGCTGTCCTCTATTTTGCTGTTCTTTCTTATCCTAGTTTACATAGTGACAACTAAATACCTGTTTTTATAACACCGACATAAACTGTTTAACTACCGTATCCCGGTTATTTCTTTTATACTGCTTTACCCACAAGGGCAGAGGTGATGCTGGCAGCTATCTTATCCAATCATCGAGGAAAAGACAGAGAAGACTTTGTGTCTAGTTTACCCAATGGAAGATGAGAATGAAGGGTATGGACATAATTTTTAGCCATTCAGGGAGAAGAGTTAATGACTTTAGCTGGATTATAATGGCAGCTCCCTTCAAATGTTAGCAAAGCTGTCAAGGTTCATGCTTATAAAATGCAGATACCTCTTTGGACTATAGCTTGAGCGACATCTTTTTCGTGACAGCCGTCCACAGGCCGGGAGCCAAGATGGGGCAAGTCCATGCCCAGTTAAGTCTGATGTCTTGTTTCCAGTAACCTGGTACATATTTGGTGACCTTAGTTGAGCTGTGCCAGGCCTGGGTATGCAGAGGGTATACAAATGAATGCTCCACAAAAATAATAAATCCACGAACTTGCAAGCTAATAATGCAAACTTTTTATTCCATAAAGTGCTTTTCATTTGGCTGGATAGAATCATAATTATATATAGATTTTAATGAGATGTTGTTGTTGTTGTGTCTTCCGGCTTTTCCCGGTTAGGGGTCGCCACAGCGGAACTCCGGTCCGCTAATGATTGGTAGTTGATTTTTACATGCTGAGTTACCAGCCTTGACGCACAACCTTCAACGAAGGTATGCCCATTCACACATGTCTCCTTGCAGAAGACGCTCTAGCTGAGAATCGAACCGGACAGCGTCTTACTGTGAGGCGACAACGCTACCGCAGTACCACCACCGCGATATTTTAATGCGATTTATTCTAACAAATGTATTTTAAAACTGAAAAGTCTTTTAAGATAATCACAGCTATATATTTTTAAAGCAGTTTTTTAAAAACCTTTTAGGGCAGAAATGTTTATTATTCTACATAGCAAACATTTTATGAATTGTACATCTTATGCATATTATATTATATTATTTTACTAAACAGAGTTGTCCCAGTAGGAACAATGTATGAGTTATGCATCATTAGTTTAACTGTTTTAGTTTGTTTAAATTACATGTTTTTTGGAGTAGGTACATAATTAAAGTTAGAAACTCATTTATATGTATGGCTTCTGACTTCTATACTTTACATATTGTATATTAAGTGTTTTATAAGTTTTTAGAATGTTTTTAGAATATTTATAGATATATAAATTATGATTTAAATGAATAAATATGTAAGTAGGTCTTAATTAATTTATCTAGAAGTAGATATAATTCATGGTATGTGTGTTTAAGGCATTCTGGCTTAGGCTGTGAGGGTATGTATATGCATTGCTTGGTGTTGATCAGCTGTTCTAATTAGTTGGGCGGATCAGCTGACTGATGTTCATGTTATATACTGTGTTTTGAATATTTAATTGCATCTGAAGAAGTCTAGCTATCCAGCCAGACGAAAAGTACTTTATGGAATAAAAAGTTTGCATTACTAGCTTGCAAGTTCGTGGATTTATTCTTTTTGTGGAGCATTAGTTGGTTTGTTGCTGCTGTTTTTTCCTGGTATACAAATGAAACTGGCGTGTAGTTGCATAGGGCAGGTTGTTTTACTGCTCAACATTATACATAGTTTAATTACACATGACTAGATTAGTGCTGCTGTTTTTCCTTTATAAAGCTATCCATGTGTTTTAATTATGTCTCAGAAAGTACATCACTTTATAAGTTCATCTATAGGAGGAAGTTCACCCAAGAGTATTACTTGGTGGCACTGAGCAGTTACGTTTGTAACATACCTCTCAAATCTGGGCAGCATATCTAGTGTCACTATTTATTTATTTTGGAGTTACACTCAACATTTTTTGTCATCTCCACATTTAGGGACACAAATAAGAATGCTTCATGTTTTGTGCTGGGATCATCAACACCATTTTTTACTTGGGGTTGGGGTGTTGTGTCAACTGTCTCCATCTTTTTTGATTCAGTGCCACTCTGCTGCCTTCTTTCATGGTCATACCAGATGGTTGCAGATCTTCTTTCATGCAGTCCATACATGTTTTTGCTGGACGCTCTTGATTAATCTTGCCTACTACCTGTCTCTCCCAAATCTTCTTCACTGGATTGCCCTCTGCTTCCCTCACATGTGCCTGAACCACCATAATCTGTTCTCTGACCTTCTCTGTAATTGAAGCTATTTTGCTTCAGCACTGATGTTCTCATTTCTTCGTCTGTTCCACATTGTGCATCCTACCTCCCATCTGGGGCACTACCTCTCCATCACCTCTTGCTTCCTCAGCTGTTTTGCCTTCACTGCCCAGGTTTCTGTACCATACAGTAGCACTGTTCATATCATTGTTTTGTACAACTTAATTTTCAGCTTCTTTGCCATTCTTCTGTCATATGCTACTCCTGATACTGTTGTGCCAGTTGACTATAGCTCCTCTGATTCTATCTTTGACTTCCATTCTATACCACCACCTCTTCCAGATACTTGAATCTGTTAACCTCTTCCACAATTTTTCCCCTCCTGTCTCTGTTTTCCGTTTCTTCTGATTTTCCCTTTGTGATGACATGACAATTGTTTTGTCTGTACTTGGTTTTATCCCATGAGCCTTCAGTTGTTCATTCTATTTCCCTGTCATTTGCTGAAGTTCTTGTTTAGAGTCCGCTTGCAATGTCACGTTATCTGCATACAGAAGCTTTGTTAATCTGTCCCCTCTGGCCTGTCTGCTAATGTAGCCCATCATCTGTATGAAAAGCACTGGGTTCAGAGCTGAGCCCTGATCCTTACCTACCCCTCTGTGAATCTGAACACTGTTCATTCTTGTGTGATAAAATTATTGAAGGCTATGGACAATGATTCAATCAGTGTTTCAGGAACATCGAACCATTGCAATACTGCCCATATCAGCTTTCTTGGCACATTGTCATATGTCTCTCCAAGTCTAGGAATGCCTATTTGATTTCTTTCCTCATCTTTTCCTGTATATGTCTCGCTGAAGACATTGCATCAGTTGTGCTGCATCCTGATCTGAATCTGAACTGCTCATCTCCCATTTTACTTTGTACTACTCTGCATATTTGTTTTAGCCACCCTGTCCAGTATTTTATTGTTTTTCATACCCCAATATAACCTGAAAGATGGCTGTCATGTCTAGTATGATTTTGTTTTACAGTCAATGTTTTTGCCTTCCTGATGTCATTTTAGGGGTACAGAAAGAAACCCCTATTATGAGTGGATCCTTGGCTATGGTTTTCTCTCTCATTAGTTTACAACAGTGCTGTGCTGCCTACTTATCCCTATTATGAGGGGATCCTTGGCTGTGGTTTTCTCTCTCATTAGTTTACAACAGTGCTGTGCTGCCTACTTATCCCTATTATGAGGGGATCCTTGGCTGTGGTTTTCTCTCTCATTAGTTTACAAGAGTACTGTGCTGCCTACTTATCCCTATTATGAGGGGATCCTTGGCTGTGGTTTTCTCTCTCATTAGTTTACAACAGTGCTGTGCTGCCTACTTATCCCTATTATGAGGGGATCTTTGGCTGTGGTTTTCTCTCTCATTAGTTTACAAGAGTACTGTGCTGCGTACTTATCCCTATTATGAGTGGATCCTTGGCTGTGGTTTTCTCTCTCATTAGTTTACACCAGTACTGTGCTGCCTACTTATCCCTATTATGAGGGGATCCTTGGCTGTGGTTTTCTCTCTCATTAGTTTACACAAGTACTGTGCTGCCTACTTATCCCTATTATGAGGGGATCCTTGGCTGTGGTTTTCTCTATCATTAGTTTACAACAGTACTGTGCTGCCTACTTATCCATATTATGAGTGGATCCTTGGCTGTGGTTTTCTCTCTCATTAGATTACAACAGTACTGTGCTGCCTACTTATCCCCATTATGAGTGGATCCTTGGCTATGGTTTCTCTCCCATTAGTTTACAACAGTGCTGTGCTGCCTACTTATCCCAATTATGAGTGGATTCTTGGCTGTGGTTTTCTCTCATTAGTTTACAACAGTACTGTACTGCCTACGTATCTTTATTATGAGGGGATCCTTGGCTGTGGTGTTCTCTCTCATTAGTTTACAACAGTGCTGTGCTGCCTACTTATCTCTATTATGAGTGGATCCTTGGCTGTGGTTTTCTCTCTCATTAGTTTAACAGTGCTGTGCTGCCTACATATCCCTTTTATGAGGGGATCCTTGGCTGTGGTGTTCTCTCTCATTAGTTTAACAGTGCTGTGCTGCCTACTTATCCCTATTATGAGGGGATCCTTGGCTCTGGTTTCTCTCATTAGTTTACAACAGTCCTGTGCTGCCTACTTATCCCTGTTATGAGGGGATTCTTGGCTGTGGTTTTCTCTCTCATTAGTTTACAGCAGTACTGTGCTGCCTACTTATCCCTATTATGAGGGGATCCTTGGCTGTGGTGTTCTCTCTCATTAGTTTACAGCAGTACTGTGCTGCCTACTGATCCTTGTTATGAGGGGATCCTTGGCTGTGGTGTTCTCTCTCATTAGTTTACAACAGTACTGTGCTGCCTACTTATCCCTATTATGAGGGGATCCTTGGCTGTGGTTTCTCTCATTAGTTTACAACAGTACTGTGCTGCCTACTTATCCCTATTATGAGGGGATCCTTGGCTGTGGTGTTCTCTCTCATTAGTTTACAACAGTACTGTGCTGCCTACTTATCCCTATTATGAGGGGATCCCTGGCTTTGGTGTTCTCTCTCATTAGTTTACAATAGTACTTTGCTGCCTACCTATCCCTATTATGAGGGGATCCTTGGCTGTGGCTTCTCTCTCATTAGTTTACACCAGTACTGTGCTGCCTACCTATCCCTATTATGAGGGGATGCTTGGCTGTGGTTTCTCTCTCATTAGTTTACAACAATACTGTGCTGCCTACTTATCCCTATTATGAGGGGATCCTTGGCTGTGGTTTCTCTCTCATTAGTTTACACCAGTACTGTGCTGCCTACTTATCCCTATTATGAGGGGATCCTTGGCTGTGGTGTTCTCTCTCATTAGTTTACAACAGTACTGTGCTGCCTACTTATCCCTATTATGAGTGGATCCTTGGCTGTGGTTTTCTCTCTCATTAGTTTACAACAGTACTGTGCTGTCTACTTATCCCTATTATGAGGGGATCCTTGGCTGTGGTGTTCTCTGTCATTAGTTTACAACAGTGCTGTGCTGCCTACTTATCCCTATTATGAGGGGATCCTTGGCTGTGGTTTTCTCTCTCATTAATTTACAACAGTGCTGTACTGCCTATTTATCCCTATTATGAGTAGTTCGTCAGCTGTGGTTTTCTCTCATTAGTTTAACAGTACTGTGCTGCCTACTTATCCCTATTATGAGTGGATCCTTGGCTGTGGTTTTCTCTCTCATTAGTTTAACAGTACTGTGCTGCCTACTTATCCCTATTATGAGGGGATCCTTGGCTGTGGTGTTCTCTCTCATTAGTTTACAACAGCCCTGTGCTGCCTACTTATCCCTATTATGAGGGGATCCTTGGCTGTGGTTTTCTCTCTCATTAGTGTACAGCAGTACTGTGCTGCCTACTTATCCCTATTATGAGGGGATCCTTGGCTGTGGTTTTCTCTCTCATTAGTTTACAGCAGTACTGTGCTGCCTACTTATCCCTATTATGAGGGGATCCTTGGCTGTGGTGTTCTCTCTCATTAGTTTACAACAGTACTGTGCTGCCTACTTATCCCTATTATGAGGGGATCCTTGGCTGTGGTTTCTCTCATTAGTTTACAACAGTACTGTGCTGCCTACTTATCCCTATTATGAGGGGATCCTTGGCTGTGGTGTTCTCTCTCATTAGTTTACAATAGTACTGTGCTGCCTACCTATCCCTATTATGAGGGGATCCTTGGCTGTGGTTTCTATCATTAGTTTACAGCAGTACTGTGCTGCCTACTTATCCCTGTTATGAGGGGATCCTTGGCTGTGGTGTTCTCTCTCATTAGTTTACAACAGTACTGTGCTGCCTACTTATCCCTATTATGAGGGGATCCTTTGCTGTGGTATTCTCTCTCATTAGTTTACAACAGTACTGTGCTGCCTACTTATCCCTATTATGAGGGGATCCTTGGCTGTGGTTTTCTCTCTCATTAGTTTAACAGTGCTGTGCTGCCTACTTATCCCTATTATGAGTGGATCCTTGGCTGTGGTTTTCTCTCATTAGTTTAACAGTACTGTGCTGCCTACTTATCCCTATTATGAGTGGATCCTTGGCTGTGGTTTTCTCTCTCATTAGTTTAACAGTACTGTGCTGCCTACTTATCCCTATTATGAGGGGATCCTTGGCTGTGGTGTTCTCTCTAAATATTCCACAGAGGCGCGAGGCGTGTTCTCTCTCATTAGTTTACACCAGTACTGTGCTGCCTACTTATCCCTATTATGAGGGGATCCTTGGCTGTGGTGTTCTCTCTAAATATTCCACAGAGGCGCGAGGCGTGTTCTCTCTCATTAGTTTACACCAGTACTGTGCTGCCTACTTTACACTGTCAGCATCAATCTTACTTTGCTTCCTTTGATTTTCATTGGCCATGTGTGTTATAGCATTTTAAGGAATGTTTGAATGACAGGCTTGAAAATGTAGCCAAGTTAATTGTATGATCACCACCTGTCCCTCTTTGTGAGGGATAGTCCTTGTTTGAGCAGTTATGTCCTGTGAAAAAAATTGAAAGATGGCAAATGTCCTGAGATTTTATAACAAAAAAATTTCTAAGTTTTCTTTAATAGTTGCATAAAACAGTTAGTTTGTATCTGAAACACCAAAATATTATATGAAATGGCAAACGATTAAGGAAGGTATATTCTCTAAAGATCGGGGACAGTGAGGAGATAGTCACCAGTTTGGGGAGGGATTGACAGGACAGAGTTAAATTTGAGAGAAAAATCTGGGATTTCTCTGAAGATCGGGGACTTATCTTGGAAACAGCTTGGTCTGACGAAGCTGCTGCAGACCTGGAGGAATGTAGTTTGAGTACTGCGTCTTGGTTATATATAAAATGTCCTTCTACAATTAAGTGTCTGAGCACAGTTGTCAATCCTGCATAAAGGCCAATAAAACTAAAGGACTGGATGGCAGACTGCTTTGAACCTGAAATGCTAATGTAAAGTTGCTCACCAGCTATGTACAATCTCCCCAACTAGCAGAGTGAATGCAACCATTTTTATTGCTTCTGACAGCAGTCAAGCTATATTATCCCCCTCCCCCCAAAAAACAAAAAGCAAAACAGGCAACAGTTGTAATGCTGCCAAACAAAGCTGAAATATTTCTGCAGTACTTCTCCATGTTCATGAAGTGCAGTGCAATATGTCATGGCTTTACTAGGTCCCCACCTCAGTGTCACGTCTGCAGCAGCATCGTGGACCAAACTGTTGCCCCGATAATGGAAAAGTACCCTTGATTGTTAATGATCTGCTCAAAGGATTAATAACCTGAAGGTCATAATCAACCCCGTACCCCATGTCCATGAAGTGAAGACCTCAATCATTATGACAAACCCACCCCAGAATACTATAAATTTGATCCGAAGTAGACCAAACATAAAAATCTGGACATTTTACAAAATTCTGGACAGCTGAATTGAAATGTGTTTTTGTGATCTTAAATACCTGTGTTATTAATTTGTTCAATTACAATTACATTTTTTGTGATCTTACATACCTGTTATTTATTTCTACCTAACTAACCCTTTTAATTAAAAAAAATTATTATTTCGCAAAGTATACTTGTCAGAATTTGATGGGAGGGGGGTCACCTTGGGAAAATCTGGATTCAACAAGGGAGCCGAGAACCGAAATAGTTTGGGAACCACTGCTCTATGAAACTATAACCCCAAAACAAATCATTCTGGCCCCACCCACCACCTATGCAGCATGAAAACGGAAGTCCCTTTCTTAACATTTGCTCAGTGCTGTATTATGTCATACGGTCATTAATATACACAAATTAAAAATATTTACTTTAACAGCACCACTTTACCATGGGAAGTTATATTTGTGCCAGCAGAGTATGTGGTGCCTGTATTCATCAAGGCAATTTGGCAAAGCAAAGACAAAAGGATGCAGCACTTAAAAGCTGTAGTATAAAAATGCCTCCTATTAAGCACTGGTAGCATAAAACTCCACTGTACATATATGCCAGGAAAGTTTGTGTAAGAAATAATACAGGGATAAAAAAGATTTACCACCTCATTATTATAAACATAAATGTGTTTGTTTATTCAGTTATTAACAAGGTATATGAACTGGATGTTATGAACCCTTTTCAGCTACAACCTGGACCTCAAAGATAAAGACAGTATATACTAACAGTTTAGGATTAGCCAACCTACCTGCACACTTTTGAAGGATGGCAGGAAACAGGAAAACTCATACAGACACTGGTAGAACATGATGTTAAAATACAGTGACTCAGACACTGGTAGAACATGATGTTTAAATATAGTGAAATTATGACTGAACCTGGAACAGTGACGTACAAATATTTTTCTGCTTGGCTGTCAGGCTGCCCACCATATTCAAAATATGAGCTCAGTTTTTACCCTAGTTAAATTTTACAGGCCTACTACATCTAATGATTTAAATATGGTGAAATAAAACAAATAATATGAGTTTAAACATTTTCACTTTTAGTAAAATGAAGAAAACAAGAATCATGCAAACACTCAGCTAGTTTGAAATTCAGTTCTGCTGACCTTCTGCTGACACGATATGTGCTAGGCTACTGGGCAGTCTTACAGATTGGTATGCAGTCATACCTCATTAGGCTTAATGAGGTGCTTACTGCATAAGTAATTTGGTATTTTCAAAAGCGTCACAAGTGTTAAGAGAGATTTTTTTCAGATTACTGCCCAACAGTGAACATATCCATTTTCTTAGGAAAAAAAAAAATCAACGATAAGAACCAAAAGGAGATTTGAAAAAAAAAATAAATACATAAACAACAAAATACTAACTTAGCACAAGTAAGCAGCAACGCAGCTGTAAGTGGCAATTTCATTAAGTATGAATGACAGAATACATATGCATCTAAAATGGAACAGTGATCATAACACACGTCCATGGATCAGTGATGGATTCCTCAGACTAGTTTAGTGATTGTGTGATTCTTATTCTAGTAGTCATGGCAATAAGCTGTTAACAAGCTGCTTGTTGTAGTCCAGGGTTTTAATTCCTTGGCCTCTATATGCCCTACTGTGTGAATCTGACCAAGTCTCTTAACCAAATAATGCTCCTGGGCAATTGGGAAATTGAGCTAGGCTTCTCAGTGGTCTCATGGACCCAGGGTTGCCATAGTTCTGAAGGGACAGGTAGGGGCAAAAAAAAAGTTCCTTCACACCAAGTGAAGACAGACCAAAAAAAAGGTGCTGTGTGTGGAACAGCACTAAGCAGAGTAGCTCTGCTTTGTGATTTATGATTGGCCTGTATGCCGGCATACGAGCCAATGAAAAATCGCACAGCAGAGCCTTTTCTGTTCAATGCGGAACAGCTTGCTGAACAGAAGTGGCTCTGCTTTGCATGTTATGATTGCCTGTTTCACCGGGATTTTCAAAAGGTAGTGCAGGACTCAGGATTGAGTTGCTGATCTTGGGACAGTCCCGCTCAAATATGGACATCTGGCAACCCTGCCTGGACCACATGCCTAGTAACTACCAATGAACCTATGAGCATATTCTTGAACCTATGAGCATATTCTTTTTTTTAAACACCTTTACTGAATTGTTGCTTGTGACACACGCAAACTTACATTTCTATAAAAGAAGGCAAACCCTGTTAACAAGTTCACAATTACAAACATTATGCACCACATACATTCTTCTGTTCAACATAATCAGTCCAGCATTACATAAATTAGTCATTTGTGCCCTCCCTTTAATCTAATCTACGAGTATATTCTTGCATGCATAACAGTAGTCTCGAAATTGGAGGTGCTGACTAGAAAGGAACAGAAGTGTGCAGCCAATTCCAGCTTGCTCATCCCAGGAAGGAAGTAGCAAAGCTCTGTTGCAGCAGTACTTCCTATAGAAAGGCCCAGAAATGCAGCTCCTGTAAAAGGGAAGTCTAGAGAGACAAGCCAGCCAAAGAAAGCAAAGCAAGCACTTCACCAGCACATCACAAATGTCTGAAAACATCCACCCACACTGAGTCATGACAGTGGGAACTGCACTACAGTCTCTGGGCAAAAAGTAGTATTAGGAATAAATAAAAGATCTCCTAACACCCAGTGGATGACAGTCATAGCTCCCAGCACCTGGCTTCCTCTATCAGTGCCCAAGGAGGTTGGGACTGGTGTACTTAATGGGCAAATAGGAAATAAAGGCTTGATGGTCACAGGAGAGACTGAGGGATCAGGATCCAAAATGTATTAATGAACAGCAAAACCAGCCTTTCCACCAATCAGCTGCTTCTAATACTAGCACAGCTATTGTTTCATACAGACTGCAAAAGACGTAATCACGTTCTAGGCTGAAATATTTCCAGAAGTGTCTTCCTTTTCTCAGGATAATCTAGTTTAATTATAAAGACTGGAATGCTACAGATGTCCAGTTTCACTACGGCCCTAAAACATGAAAGGACTAGACTTCACTTTGCTGTTCAGTACAGCAAACAGGTTCAGATCTGTTGACACACTCAATAATACTACTGATATGCTTTATCCACAGTAATATTTGGGAGTGCAGCTTTATTTTTAACTTTAAAATATAAAATATAAGATTCTAAAATACATTACAGACTTCTAATCTCCTCAATTTTGAAATGAGAAGAGCTAATGGGTTAAATGTCCTAAAGCCTTCCCATAACACAAGTATCGTTCAAACGGTCCTTAACAAGATATGCAGATTCACTGACTTTTACAAAACTATGGACCTAGGTAACATTATCATCTCAAATTCCAGTAGGCCCCTCCCCATTACAGCTCATTCTATTCTCCTGTTTAGATACTAGACTTTAATTAGTTCATCCTGAGTAGTATTGTCCGACACCCACCAGCACGTAGACTACAAGCAGCTAGTTCACATTACAAACTAAAAACATGCAAACTACTCCCTCATATTAAAAAAAAAGACTTGTCTTTCATAACAGACGAAAGAAATATCAGTAAAACTGCCCCTGTGATATGCATTCGGTTACTATAAATAAATTGAAGATTTGCTTATTTTCTCTATTTAAATCTAAGCTGTATTAACATTAAAATGCCAAAAACTAGACAGAAAATGTCTAATACACCATTAAATAATCTGCTGAAAATATAATCTTATAATCCTGTGAATAGCACTTTAAGTAGCGGATTCTCTTCAGTCTGAATTGTCTTACTGAGCGCTGTTGGTAGTTGAACATATTGTGAGTAGTGTCTCATTGTGAATATGGGGGGGACTTGTATGTTTCACTGAGTTCTAATCACTGACAGACTACATCAAAAACTGCAAACTTAACTTTTGAGCATGTCATATTAAAGGGGTGGGGTAGGTTTGCTACCCAATTCAACCAGGGGATCCAAGTTATTTTTAATTAAATTTTTTTCAGCAAAGTGATCTGCTGATTGCTTGGGATACAATGAACCATACAATACCTGGGAAATTATTGAGTTACATAGTTTGTAATTACTATTTAAGGTAGTTGTAGTTACTTACTCCCTAACTATTTAACCATTCACTGTAATGAAAACTATAAACTTAATGCTCCATGTAACTAACTGTCCAAGAACTTTTATCACAATTCTCTGCTGAACATCTGACTGTATAATGTACATGCAAGTATTTTTATACATTTTTTCTTTTATTCCCAAGGATGAGGTCACACACATACAACATCCTTGAACAAACCTACCCATCAAGATAAGAGTTTTTATTTGTTTGTTTTTTTATCTACCTGTTTAAGATAGAAGCTACTAGTAACATAGGCTAAAACTGCAACTGAGATCAAAAAAGACATGAACTACCTACAATAAAAATGCACTGACAGCATATGCAAGGCTTAATATATCACATTAAGAGTTCAGAGATGCTACTGATCTTAGATCAGTCAAAGACTGTAAATAGAACTTGGTTCCTTTGTATAGAATTAAAACTTTCTAACCCCTACTGCCATTCCTTAACAAAAGTGAGATCAATAAATGCTTCTGCTGCCACATATCACATCGCCAGATTTGTAGGTGGTTACAAAGAACTCATCACTGCATTAACCTAAGGAACTTGACTGGGGCTAGGAATTATCTAATCTTCTCAAACTAAACCTTAATCTTACCTCAATGGGATATCAACTAGAATTTCAACTACTATATACATGAGTGTAACTTTTTTTCTTTGTGGGTTTTTTTTCTCCCCTCCCTCCGCTGAAAATGGACATGTATCCAGTCGGACCATCCCGGTCAACAAATGTAAAATAAATAATAAAATAGATAATACATTGGCTAAATTGTCTGAACATATCATCTGATACAATAATATATATAAGGGTCTGCTGCCTACCATCAGTGCAAAGCAGAATCCAAGAGCATCAGAAAGGTGAAGTCTTCCTTTTTTTTCTTCTTTTCATTTAGCTTCACTCCACAGTAAAAGTTCACTATATCATCTGGCATTTTGTACTATGAAAAAAAAAAACTATGCTGCATTTATATTATTTTTGCATTTCAAGACTTTTGTTGCAGCTAGCTGTTTTTACTGCCTTTCCTAATTAATTTTACCAATACGTCTAATGATAACCTTTCCCAGAGCTCCTTTAGTGCATTTAGAGTCAAAGTTTGTGAGGCGCAAACTAATTGATCATTATCTGTTACTGGTAAGTGATAGAATCTTTTTTTTTCATTATAGCCATCAGCACAGGTTAGGGTATAAAGCCTTCAGCATCCATTTTGCCTGCTTTGTGATTCTGGCAATGGTCAAAGGCCACCCATGATAAGGGACATTTGTGTCCAGCGTACCTAACTAACAGATAAAAAAAGAAACAGTACACATTCTGGACTACTGAACAGGTATATACTTTCTGAAACTCCCAGGCATTGTACAGGAATCAATAAATAAGTAGACAGCATATTCAGTCTTAAACACTTTGAACATCTTATTTTAACTCTGTGGATGGAACAGTGCCGACATCAATAACACTTTTACATCATTTTGCATCAAAACATTAATACAGTTACAGTTCATTTGTTATTGTATTTGGGGTCTAACTTGTATTTGGATACTACAGTTTATCTAATTGTCTTCTGATATTTTAGTTTAATATGAAACTGACATATACTTGTCTACATTATTTTATACAGAGCTGACATATACTTGTCTACAAGTTTAATATGATATCTGTCAAAGTTGATTACTCATTTCTGATCTTTAAGTATTTTTGTGGGAGTCTCTATGTTGGGAAGCTTCGTGGTTAAATACTAAATGATTTTCAGGTTTTCCCAAAACATGGTGAAACTAAGTATTTGTGCAATTTCTTCTTGGCTCATAAATTATTAGTGAATACAGTTCAGGGCCTCTAAGTTGCATTCTGCCCCTTACCACTACCCATTCAAACATTAAGTATTAATAAATATGCATCTGTACTGAGCATGACGGACTTTCTGTATTCGATGTTCTATGTTCTTTAAGTCCATGACATTGTGTTGCTTCCTACACAGAAAACAGTACATATGGTGATATGTAGAATGGAGATCTCTCAGGCCCCATGCCCATGATAACATACAACCCTCAAAAGTACTTCGGAGTTTATAAAGAGCATCAAAAAATCTTCCACAGTGCATACATTTCAGCATTATATAAAAATGAATATGTACCAGATCTGTGTATTTATTTTTAGATGCCATTTGTCTAAGCTTGTCTTCTGTTTGGATCCAAGGAGGTACCCCATCTTACCAGACAGGTACATAGAACTTTCAGAGATTTCCATATGTTTTATTTGCTCCCCAGGTACAGCATTCTTATATTCATGGAATATAGTGATCATTTAGACATTTTGTATGTCTTTTTTTTTTTTGTGCACACAAATGCTTTGGGTCTCTGAAAAGTTAGTTGCTTTGGTTTGCTGATTATATTTAGCATTTTGGGGTGTCTATAACTTCTTTCAGAGGAGGATATGCTCGCGATCTCCCATGGTAGTATGGTGTACATTAATGTGACAGAGTAGGGCTACACATGTTCTTGTGTATGTATACGCACACACATATACTCACCCAAATCCCTCCTATAATGATCTGCTCATCAGTCTTAATCTCAGTGGAAGCATTCAAGTGACACTTGACTCCAAAGATGATCTCCTGAAAAGAAGACAGGAGAGCTGATCTCTGAATGTTCTATTGTTTGGCTGGTCATTGAGGGCTCAGTGTGGTAGTCATACCTTGAATGATAGTGCAGAGGGACACCTATGATGTACACTCATGGTCCAGCTAATATCCAGATGTGCTATTTGTTGCATTTGGGCACACTGCAGTGTTAGCTGGTGTATTGCATTCCACTGTGTACTTTAGTACGACTGGCACATCTACGCTGTTGTTATTACTGATCTGCTAAGTGTCGCAGAAAGAGTAAAGCAAACAGGACATCTGCTTTGGTGCC